>NW_026854573.1:0-25135 GCF_026571515.1 Ruditapes philippinarum
TATAAATCATCTTGACATAAGCTAGTCCGCATGCATCCTGAACTATAATACTCATAAATCATGTCATGTTCTATAGTGCACATTATGGAAATAAAAACCTTAATATATGTATATACATGTTGACTTGTCATTCTTTTTGAATATAGCATGTATGACTAATTAGCCTGTGCAACCAGCTATACGACATCTTTAAAACTTCATTAAATGCCGTTTTATTGTTAAAAAAACATTTTTACAACATTAAAATTTTTGGCTGCTAGGCCGCCAGGCCGCTGGGCCGCCAACTTCACAAAAATGACAAAATTAAAAAAATCTCTGAAAGTGATTTTTTCTTTAGATATATCGTTTAAATAACAATAATTATCTTTAAAACTTCATTAAATGCCGTTTTATTGTTAAAAAAACATTTTTACAACATTAAAATTTTTGGCCGCCAGGCCGCTAGGCCGCCAACTTCACGCCGCTAGGCCGCCAGGCCGCTGGGCCGCCAACTTCACGCCGCTAGGCCGCCAGGCCGCTAGGCCGCCAACTTCACGCCGCCAGGCCGTTAGGCCGCCAGGCCGCCAACTTCACGCCGCCAGGCCGCCAGGCCGCTAGGCCGCCAACTTCACACATCCAAATAAATGATTTATTTTCATCAAATGGTATGAAAATAAATATTTCATGAGTGGCGGTAGCCACGAGTGAAATGTGATAATTTTCACGCCACAAGATAAAATAGATCATGTATTTATAGAAAAAAACTTGAATTTTCTGTTTATTATATACATTTGTTTCTATTTTTAAATTACAATTTGGAAGACTATTCTTTAAATTTTGTGTACTGGCAGAATTTAAAGGAAAGTAGTCCGGCAAGACACCAGTGAAAACACGGAAAATATGTTTCACTAAAATACTTTTTTACCGTGAAAATACGAAAATGAAAATAAGCATTTCAACAACTTGAAAAAACTGCCTTATCATTAATAACTGTAATGTAGCTAACGATTTGTTGATTGATTTATTTATTTATTAGTAACAAAAAGAACTGAAATTAACAGGAAGAGCAGACTCAACAAAATATTAAATAAAGACTGAACAGAACTAAATATTCAAATTATTAATGTATAAACTTAAAATAAAATCAATTTATATACATGTACTTGCAGATGTGGTTTTACGTTAAGTGAATCTTTTTGGATTTTCTGATCAGTCTGACACGGACAATTTCATCGATAGGCCCTCCATCGTGTTATCTATTAGAGTAAAATTCAATATTTAAATATTAAACATTCAGAGTCCCTGGTATGGGAAATAGCTACCCGTCATAGATATCAAAATGGCTTTTTTTATCAATTATGTTAAATATATCCTACCATCTTTTCTAATAGACAAATAGAATAACAATTATATACATCAACATAAGCATAAAGTAAATTGCGTATTACAAAAAAACTTTGCCTTTTCCGTTTAGGCATATATTCTTGATAAGTATTGTGATTATGTTAATTTTGATAATGTATAACTTTAAATATATTTGAGCCGCGTCATTACAAAACCAACATACTGGGTTTGCGACCAGCATGGATCCAGACCAGCCTGCGCCTCCGCGCAGTCTGATCAGGATCCATGCTGTTCGCTTACAAACCCTATAGCAAGTAGAGAAACTGATAGCGAACAGCATGGATCCTGATCAGACTGCGCGGATGCGCAGGCTGGTCTGGATCCATGCTGGTCGCAAACGCACTATGTTGGTTTTGTCGTGACGCGGCTCAAATATATTACAATCTAAAACATACCAGTCATTACATACGGCATAAACTAAATAATTTAACGTTATGTTTTTTGCCTTTAATTACGACAAGCAACACAAATATATTTTTTTATAAATTTTCCCTTATATCTAAAACGTTCCCCGATCCAGGGATTTCCCCCACATTTTTTTCGAGGAGTTTTCTTTTGAGATCCGTTATTTTTCGCGAATAAGGCTAGAGTTAACGTTTTTTTCAATTAAGCAAATAGACACAGCAAGTAAACATAAATATTTTTTTTGATTTCACATGAAATGCAATTAATACATTATTATCGTTAGAAAATATTAGCCATTTTCCAACATATACATATAATGTATTGACCTGTCTCTACTGTCGGACAAGGACAAGAAACAGTTCCTAAAATCTTAGTTAAACAACATTCCAAAGCAATGAATTTCAATCATCACACATAATACATTATATTAACAAAATATAATATACAAAAATGTTTTCACTTTTCATATGTCATTAAAACATAAACGACTTATAATTTGACATTATTATAAAGCAAGTTTATACACAATAGTTTGTCATTTAATCAAAAGCAATGATGCAATTAATTATTTCTGAATTACTTACTACTCCTTACATTGGCATACATACATGTGAAACTTTGCATTCTTGTATGTAAATCAATACACTTAAAAGAATGCAATCAACATACATTGATTAATAACATTCAGATATAAATATGCCATCAAGATTCACATACTTTTGGCGGATATTCCCAACCATACACTTCAGTGTTTTGTTTTATTTATCTGGATCATTGATAGTAATTTGGGTCATTGATGGTTCCAGTAGTTAGATAGCACGGAGGAAGTTGACGAATTTCAAAACAGTTGGTGACGTGTTGATACTACACCTGCATTATCCCTTTAGCCATCAGGCTCTTCGATATTTCGGTAGTTTTATATTTAAGACATGTATTTTTGCCAAGATTGGAAAATGCATCAAATTATATAACGTCGCCCTAGTGCAGAAATAAGTGCTTCTGAATTCGATAGCAGTTAATCAGTAATTGCACCGAGGTGACGATAAGGTATTTTTATATATAAAAATTGGTTTGCATGATCTTTTTTTATAGGATGTTACTTTCCAGTGATTAACAATATATTCCGTTTTATATAAAAAAAAATATTTTCCATTTCATAGAAAACATAAAAAATATGTATGTGAGAAGTGAGCAGTTAACAGTGAGCTAAGCAAAAAGTCATTACGATTTATATAGATCTGCTGTTATGCTTAGATGGGTAAGCAATCTAGCAGAGCATTCCAAAATAAAGTGAATAAAGTGTAGAAATGCTCTGCTGTTATGCTCAGCTGGCTTAGCAATCTAGCAAGCCATTCTTAGATATAGTGTAAAAATGCTCTGCTGGTATGCTCAGCTGGCTAGGCAAACTAGCGGGGCGTTCCAAAATATAGCGTAAAAATGCCCTGCTGTTATGCTCAGCTGGCTAAGCAATCTAGCAAGCCATTCTTAGATATAGTGTAAAATGCTCTTCTGGTATGCTTAGCTGGCTAGGCAATCTAGCGGGGCGTTCCAAAATATAGTGTAAAAATGCTCTGCTGTTATGCTCAGCTGGCTAAGCAATCTAGCGGGGCATTCCAAAATAAAATGTAAAAATGCTCTGATGTTATGCTCAGCTGGCTAAGCAATCAAGCGGGGCATTCCAAAATATAGTGTAAACATGGTCTGCTGGTATGCTCAGCTGGCTAGGCAATCTAGCAGGGCATTCCTAAATATAGTGTAAAAATGCTCTGCTGTTATACTCAGCTAGCTAAGCAATCTAGCGAGGCATTCCAAAATATAGTGTAATATATTTAGGAATGCCCTGCTAGCTGCCCAAAACAGCTGAGCATTACCGCAGATCATTGACTTCCCTATATAAATTGAAATGCCTTTTTGCTTATCTCACTGTTCACTGCTAACTTCTCACATACAAAAATATTCTCAATTGGTGAACGAAGTTAAATGTAAATGATTTCAGAAGTAAAACTACCGTTACTTTTTAGATAAAAAAAATAAAAGCATCTTTCCAGGAACCATGAAGTTTCGTTATGTTAACAGTAGAAATCTATCCCTAAGTAGTAGTGTATTACTTTCTATATTTGGAGCACCGTAATTTCATGTGATTATTTCATTTTTAATGAATCAATTTTAAATATGCTGGTGTAATATTGACGACATTTTTATAAGTAAAAACAAATGTGTATGGGTATATTGATATTGTAAGTCTTATACAAAGTGTGCGTTTTCAAAGTATATTTCTTCTTTTGAACGCATCAAATACGTGTAAGTGTACATCATACATATATCAAATGAAAATAATTCAGTTTTGTTTAACAGTCCACCGATTGCGAGTCGCGGACTTCAAATCATAAGGCTGGATTTCCATGAATCCATTATCCAACTGCGATGACCGCTTTCGAAAATCCGACATTTGGACACAAGTTCACAAACTCTTATTTTCAATGTAAGATATTCACTGCATACGACTTCATTGTTTGTTATTCGAAAAAAAGAGAAGCGATGTTGAGCTTAAAGCTTACTTTTGATCGCAATCGAAACTTCGGCTGGCATTTCCTGAAATAATTCGTCTAAATGAAAACTTAATGTGATAAAAAATGAAAATTATTCAATCCAAGTATGTATTAGTGTCATTCTCTTTTTGTCACTTAAGAGCACGATTGTTTCATGTTTCTAAACTGCAAGACTAAAATCCAACATTTATTGGACAACCTTTTATTTTAATTAAAAAAAAGATAAATAAAAAGAAAAATACGCAAAAAATAAATAAATAAGTTATGCTCACACTGTTTTACAGTTAAAATGATTTTTGGTCTACAGTGGTCGAATGGCAGTAGGCTATACGGGTCAATAATAAAACATGGACAAATTTCAACTGTAAAATAACAAAATTTAATATCATAAGATGTCATGTTCCTTCATTATCACAATTTTTAGGGTTTTTTTACCCTGTTAAATTAAACTTCACATGAACCTTTATGATAAGTTCAACCAGTTTAAACATAATTTAACAACAACAACAACAACAAATACTTTTATTTTTTTGAGTCACGTTACATAGAACAGTATGACTAAATACAATGGTATAAATGTGGGTTCTTATTTTTTTAAATTGAAAATATCAAAATCAAGCGTTTAATTGTTAAACAACATGGGGGGACAGCTATTCTCTCACCATAGAATACATAACTTATTGTTTGCATATATCAACACAGGTCATTATATAATACTTTTTCCTTAATCATATGTAAATAAGGTACATGATATAACCTACTCTTTTAAATAAGTAGAAAATTCTTTGTAAAAAAACACACGAAAAAACAAACAAAAACACACACAAAAAAACAAACAAAAAAACACTAGTGACCTGTATTTAGTATAACAGACAGAAGGAGAGAAAACAAATAATAGCGTTAAAATAAACATAGATAGCGCTCGAACAATTACTGTACTGTCTGCCTACGACCGTCTGCACGAGTTTTTCCGTGTCATAGTAAAATATTATGAATGAGTATTGAAATCTCGCGAGATCTGGAAAAAACTACAAATGTAGTATATTGCACGATTTCAATTGTTTGGAATGTGGACAAGGTCATTAGAAATTCGCTAAATATGTATAATCGGTCAGTACAGGCAGTGGAATGTGTGTTATTAATGGTTAATGTTAAAAATACGATGCAATTCTAGAGGATAACAATACTGTGGTAAGTAAAATGTTCCTAACATGTTTATACTTTAAAGTGCCTTATAATATCACGAACAAATAACGATAATTTTTTAAGGGTTTGCAAGCGACCACTTGTGAATAATTCCCTAAATTTTAATATATTTGGTTGTCTGTAGAATTAACGTTGATAAATAATAACGTTTTCTATTCAAAATAAAAAATGGACATGTAAATAAATAGTGAAACTCGTCGCCTATTTCATTCAAACTGCATAAATTACACTTCCTATCTTCATAAGGGAGAAATGAATTACGCCACCTTCCCGTTTCAAAACGGGAAGCCTGTGATTACCAGTTCTAAAATGGGAAAAGTGAACAACGCAAATTGTCAGGCAGTATGTTTTAAATATGGTTCAAATATTATATCATTTTTAAATATTCTATAGTTTGTACCCTTAGATGAATTAGCTAGTTGTCCATTCCATTTTGAATGAATTGTCGATTAATATTCTCTTAATGTTTTTACCAATATTTTTTGACATTTGTTGACTTTTGATATATCCAAATATGTGTATTTCCGGTTTCGTTTAAAATATTTCAAATAAAAATCTAACGCTTTTATGGGCAAACTGTAAAAATGGCATTTTTTTTCATTTCTTAAAATTTTTTTGTTGTACTACCCGAAAATAATTTAGACCAAAATTTTTATATTTTTTTAACTTTTAATTTCCCAGTGGAATCGCCAAATTCTCCGTAAAAACATAAAAAAGGGGCCCTGTTTTTTCGTTTTTTGTAATTTTTTTTTAAAAACATTAGGGTTATTTTTTTCGACATACCCCTTAATTTTTAAAAATTCCCCAATTTAATTTTTTAAAAAATTTAAAAGAAAGGGATGGGAAAAAGAGGGTTGGGTAAAACTTTATTAAAATGTCCAACGGAAAAGTCAAGTTAAATATTTTGTTAAAGTATGTAGTGGTTTTTTTGCCTGTTTGAATCGTTTTTCGAGAAAAAAAAAAACCCCAGAAGTAAAAATAAACCCAAGTTTTTTTTAAATATTCCTTTACTATTTCTACTTGTACATTGTTAATAGCGGAAATTATAAATTATCGGGTCTTGTTGTTCCAAATATAATTATTTTGTTTTAGTCATGTTTATGGACAGTTTTCCACTTGTTCACAAATAAACAATTTTAAAAATCATAAAGTAAATTTTGAAAACTCATGCTTCTTTTTCACTAATTATAATTCGTATCATCCGCAATAAAGTAATACAAAGAGTTTTAAATATATGTTATTATATTTGGTCATCATTTTTTCAATATTGATTACCTCGGTTATTTATGGCTAAAAATAGTCGTCCAAATCATTCAATGATAGATAGAAAATAAAATGGGGGACAAATTTTCCCCTTGATCCGGACCCCACAGAAACTGGCCAAAAAAACGGGGAAAAACTGTTATTGGAAAAAGCAGAACACAAGATTTAATGTCTTGGTACAATATTAAAAATAATTTGAAGAAAAGTTTAAACGCATTAACACCATTTTTGTAAGAGTTTACCCCAAAAGACCTAACGCCAAATTTTGTCAAATGCCGATGAAAAATCAACAAAAAGGAGCAAATAATTTTTTCTTTTGTGCTTTAATTCTATTCAACTAAAAATTTCAGTTGTAAAAATATGGTTCAGATGTTGAATATTTAGACCTAAACCCCGCTGATTTTCATTAAGAATATTGGTTTTTATAGTTAAGTAAATTCATTAATTCTTTCATTAAGAACAGCAGTAAAAAAATTTTTGCCAAGACAGCTAAGTAATGTAAATTGGTCTGTAGTTTATTGGGTCTCGAGGAAAAAGAGCCTTTCTTTTTGTTATAATCGGGATAATCGGTACCACTAAACCAGCAGTCCGGTAAACACCAAGAATCAAATATTTTATTAAAATAATCGCAATATATAGGAATCAAAATTAGGTCTGCTGTTAAACTTTTAATATATTCATTGTAATATATCAATCTTGCGGCGAAAGGCAGCTTTAGAAGTTGTTACTTTTAATCAATCATTTTCTTAATTTCAAATGATGAGATTGAAATTCTGCGGATTTAGTATCCTCATTTTTTGCACATAATAAAAATTAATTTTGAACATGTCAAAAAAGTCCTGTTCAAAATTACTCTCTATGAATTTCCCGTTTTAAAAATGAATCATAAAATGTTTGTACGTCAGGCCATATCTTTGAACTGACGACGGTGAGTTTAAATATATTTTATAACTTTCCAAAAATCTTTAGGGGTTTAGAGTGCATTCTCTCTTAATTTACGCTCATTTCCGCCGTTCTATTGTCCTACAGGACTTTCGAGCCTTTGTTTACATAACAAAGACCAATAACAATGCGAAAAATAGGGTTAGGCAGATCAATGCCAAAAACCCTATAAAAAGAATTAAAACCTACATATAATATGAACTTTGTTAGCGCAGTACGTAGAGCAAAACCGTGATAAATGTTATCTTTAACGTAGAAGTTCGACCCTTCTGTAAGCATATGGTAAATTTTTTTGGTTAACTTTAAGAACAGTCAATTGTCAGAAAAAAACAAATTTGACCCAGTTTTTTCAATATAGATTACATGACTATGACATCGAATATTTATTTACACTGCGATAAAAAAAATAACAAAAAGAAAATTAAGAATGGAAATAAAAAAATATATATAATATATATATATTATATATATATATATATATATTATATTATATATAATATATATATATAATATATAATAATATATATATATATATTATATATAATATACTATAAAAATATTTTTATAAGAAAGAAAAACAAAAAGGAAAACGAAAAAATAAATGAAGAAATAATGATGAAAAAACAGAGTTAAGAAGAAAAAAACTGGGTTATAAAATGACACTAAGTTGGGTTCGAACCTATGAGTACAAAACATTAATAGTATTTTCAATTACTCCGACCTAACCGACCAGACCCATAATGGGGGGGGGGGGGGGGTATACACAAAAGATTCTGTAAGAATAATGCTATATAGTATTGTAAGTGTTTACTTTAGCGATATCGGATAATAATCCAGATAACCCCGTTTTTCGACTTTCTCATGTACCGCTTAAGACCAAATTATCATCTTAGGACAGTATGTTTTAATGAATGTAAGTATTTAATTGTTTGTTTATACGCTTTACTAGCACGATTTAGTTCATTTTATACTGTTCGTTTTTATGTGTAAAGTACTTTTTCGCGTGCGATATGGTATCGTCGTCTAGCCTATTTACACTGAGGCCCGAACCAGGGGTTTTGTAATTAAGGCAAATTTTTGAATCAATTTAATAGAATTTCGCTGAAAATCGCTTCTTTTAAATGAAATTTAAACGCTGATTCATTAAATAATTTTCGATGTTATCCGCAATGGTCATTCAAAATCTGACTTCGTTGCACGTGAGTGAGTAGTAAGAGATTGTAATTTTGTATTTATATAATTCAGATTATTTTCATTTAAATTCGCTATAAATAAGTTTCTTTTTTCATTTTCCCATTAGGTGGTTTTCTAATAGCTTCATTTTCGCGGAGCGCTTTCATTCGTAACTTTATTATATCGATGTTAAAGGAATTCTGAAAATTCAAAAGATAAAACGGAGTGACCGTGCTGAAAATAAATATTTCTACATCGCAAATTTTGAAGTCAGAGATAAGGCTATAACAGTTTGATGAAAATAAATAAAATCATAATCTATCACGGAAGTCTCCCTAAACGTACATTACCAATCGACCGGATCTTCACCAATTCGACCGTTTGCAAAAAAAGATTATTACATTTACATATTTCTAATAGCTTTAAACAAATAGCATTAATCTTAGTATCAGTTGTGTTTCTTTTAATTTGAAAATTCTTTTCTTCCAAATAGTCAATACAGTTAAATCGTTAGTAAAAATCTTCATCAAAACGCAAAATGTTTAGTTAAAAAAATCAATCAAAAAACAACATAAATCGGGGAGATTTTAATGTATGACCATTTACAATCTGCCAAAATGAGAAATACAGTATTTATATACACTACACATACTAGAGATATCATTTTCAAAAAAGGAAAAACTCATTTCTTCTGTATAAAAAACGAGATTGTAATGGAGGAACATAAAAAGACCCTAAAAACTAATATTCTTCTTGGCCATAGATAATGCATTTAAGTTTCAACCATAAAACATATTCACTGCTAGAATATAATACTTCAACTTTGTCTGAAATAATATCTTTAACAAAAACACCTATTCCTCCGGATTTTCTATAATACTTTTCAGACCTTGGCTTTGAATAAAATGTATATCCGGGTACATTAATTATATCATATTTATCGAGTTTAGTTTCTTCAACACAAAAAATATCATAGTCTTGTATCAAGCTCAAAAATGCTTGGTAATTACATCTTTTCTTCAGTCCACAGACATTTAAACTCCCTATCTTCAAAACATTAATACATAATAAGTTTTCGGAGGTAATTTCCATAGTAACATCATCAGAGTTATGAAGATTATTATTTAACGTTTCTTTCTGTTTAAAATCAGTATCATAAGTTGATGGAGATGTACATTGTAAATTTGCAAAAATTTAAAAAACCGAATTCATGCTTTATAATGTTCACACATAATAAATTTTGATGTACTTGGTAAAATTAATGCATTAAGCGCACAAGTATAATATATTCCTTCACATAAGTCATCGTGTAGTTCTAAATTGGAAGTAAAATTATCAGAAACTAAATTAAACTAAGAGTACTAGGCACGACATTTGGAATCATTACATGTACGCACTGTCCCCTGCACGTGCTAATCACTGTGATCACTATCTTCGCTCTGCATGAAGTGGGAGTTGTATCAGGATGGCTTGAATACGCCGACCCACCGGAAGTGGATTTTTTGTGCTTCGGACCTTTCCCTCGAGATAATTGAGTATATTCTGTTCCCGGTTTTGGTTCGCTTATTGTTCGTAATGGTGTTTCAGTGGCTGTTGTCCTCTTCGCACCTTTATGTCCATTGCTGCTACTTTTATCATTCGAGGGCGATATTACACAATATTACAAGTATAATAATATCAAACGTTTTGTTTGTTTTTTTCAAAATGATAACAACATCACAACCAAAGAAAATAAATATATTGTATATCATATTTTGATTTGGTAAGAGATCATTATTATTTTTAAAAAAGCTGATTTGCGTTTACAGTTGAAAAATAGCAAATAATAGTTAAATAATTACATATATACAAATGCATGTTAAAAAATAAAAGTCTTTTATAACACAACTTATGATATTAATCAAGCGGATTTATGAACACAATAACAAAAATGTACACCAAAAACTTTGAACTAAAACATATAGTATACAACACAACCCGGATTTAAGGTATTTAACCAGTAGATATGGGAACGCAATAAAAAAACATATACGCCAATGCCCTCAAAAGAAACAATCCCGGAACAAATTATCAAATTGCATATAGCTTAATTACAATAAAATAAGTAACAACAAAACAAACCGTGTCATGGTGAGGTCAATAAATTTATTTTCAATAAAATGTGTATTATACTAAAAGTGATTCAAATTGACAAATAAACATTTGCAAACAAAATCTGGACTATTAACATTGTAAGAAAAAACAGCTATTTATTCAAAAAAAATTCCAAAAAATGTATATAAACATTTTTTTATATTTGTCGGGTCTCTGATGAAAAAAAACGTAAAGAATTTTTGTCAGGAACATATACAACTGAACTATAAATACTTACAATATGTACACTGATTAACGAACATTATAAAATAAAATAAAAAAACAAAATTTAAAATGTTGATCATTGATAATATCAGCTATAACGTTTGAAAGACATTTTAAATTTTTAGTTAATGTTTTTTTGTGTTGATTAAATATAAGTAAACTGGAAAAAAGTTATTCTGAAATATTTGAGGTAGTGGCACATATAATGTATTATTTGCACTTATATAGGTTTATATTATTATAAGTAAAATCACTAGGTTCTACATGAATTGTTGATACTGCTATTTGGCGTTAAATAAGTTACATATAATATCTTTGATCAATATATGCTTAACAAATATTCAATGTCAGTAACATATATATTTCCCTTGAAAAATTATCTTTCTTTTAAACTTAGGGGGAAAAAAAAACTATTTTTTTCAAAAAGGGCAAAGTCTTTTCCTTTTTTTCCCCCAATGTCATGTGCCAAAAATTTTAACAGAAAAATAAAAAAAAAAAAAGAAAAAAGAAAATTTTACGTAAAAAGTATTAACAAATCACAAAAATTTTTTCAGTCAAAATGGTTTCTTTTTTATAAAATAATTTGCAACTTTGATTTATATCAAATTTCTTAAAAACAAACCCTTTTTTCACCCAAAAAATTTTCCCCAAAATTTTTAAACTCCAAAAGGGTTCAAAAAAAAGGAAAAGGGAAACCGAAAATTTTTTTTTTCCAAACCCCTTGTTTAATTTTTTTTAAAATTTTGGGGTTTCCTTCCCTATTAAATCCTTAATTTTATAAAGGGGATTTGGGGCTTTTATTTCAATTTTTTTCAAGGTTCCCTTCCCTTTTTTTAAGTTCTTTAATGGGACGTCGCCCCGGTACCCTTTAAAATAATTTTAAACCCCCAAAAGTTTCAAAACCAAGTGGGAATTTTACGTAGGTGCACAATTTCCAAAACTGACCCAAAGGGGGTCCGCTTGGGAAAGGAAAACTAAACAAACGTCATTAAAAGGAAAAATTTTTTTAACATAAAAAATTGTTGTTTTTAAAACATATCATTTTTCCTCCTTCCGCCCCCTTTTTTCTTCCCCAAGATGTGCACCACCCCTTTGGGAAATATAAAAAGTGATTGGGTTTTTTTTATATTGAAAAATAAAAAACGTCAAAAAATTTTTTGTTTTGAATAATTTTCATCTTTAAAAATTATATAAAAATATATCAAATTAAAAGTGGGTTTTCCCCCTTTTTTAAGTTTAAAAATAATTAAAATATAAATACACCCAAAACGTTAAAAAACCCTTTAAATTTCGGCCCCGGTTCCCTTCTATGCATAAATGAAAATATTTTCTCGAGCATGCGCAATCTGCGAAGGTTACAAAGAAAACACACTATACACATGCAGAAAAAAAAAGAAACAATGCTGCACAAGTTGAAACGTAAATGTATTAAAATTGTATGAAATTATTATAGCAAATTTTAACAGAAAAGGCAAAAGAAAAGTTAATAGCCAATGTTGCCTATAAAAATATATGCAAATATGAGAAACATTTTGCGGCCACGTCGAACATGAAAAAAAATCATTGATTATAACTAAAAAAATCAAAAAAGACCACATATCTCAACACTTTAAAAAATAAATATATATTATATTCTAAACAACATTGCTAGGTAGGTAACATTGATAGATAATTGTTTGTAAATAAATGAATTAGCAGTAAGACAATGATTTTGTTGGGGTTTTTTTTTTCTTGATTTAAAAAAAAACTAAAAACAATAAACCTTATTTCTTGTTATTATTGTAGTGTAAAAATGCAAAACACAAATAAAATTTAGTTAACTAAGATCATATTAAGATGGGTGATTCATATCTTAAAATCAAAATTTCTTACGGCTTGCGGGGACTTTCACGTGTCGTCTGCTTTGAAAATTTGCCCGTTTACTTCCGCGCTTGACGACATAGTTGACACGTTCTGTTGTCTGCCTTGGCTTTCATCCCCATTTACATTCCCAGAACACTTTTTTGTCGTCATCATTATGACGTGTCGCAGTTTCCGGTTGGTTCTCAGACGAACCATTATTAAGCCCAGTTTCTCGTTACCCCCTGGCAACAGCACCACTTACATTTTCTAAAGGTGCGTTTTGAGGTGTTGCACTTTCGTGTCTATTTTCGAAAAACTTGTATTTCCTCGAGTTGTTGCGGGTAAAATGTTTTCATTTTTTTTTGGACGTTGATTCTGCAATTTGCAGGTGCGCGAGCTTTTAGAATGCAGAATGCGGCGTGCTTCAGTGTTTGCAGAGTGCAACGTGCTTCTACGTTTTGTAGGTGCGCGTGCTTCAGTGGTTTGCAGGTGGCGCGTAATTCCCCGCATTCTCAGGTTCAGTATTTTCTTGAAAGGATTCAGAGTCTTCGATTTCAAAGAATTTCTCCATTATGTTTGTAGCTGTTAAAAAATTCCATGTCCCTATAAAAGAATATAAAAGAATAAAAATGAAACCTTTTATTTTGTTAAAAAAACTTCAAATCGTACAATAATTTGACATACATGATAAATAAGGCACAACTTGGGCAATTCCTTAAAGACAAAAAAAATGAATTTTGATGTAAATCAGCGACTGAAGTGGATAATGTTATAATAAAAAATATGAATGATCTGTTTCAATAGGAAACAAAGTAGCTTTGATCCAGAAATTAGAAAAAAGTATAATATTATTAATATAATAATTCTGATGTTAGTATTTCTATAACATCATACTAACGAATTGTTCAAAACGTACTCAGTACGGATGTAATTTAAAGACTACCAACTACAGCTACAACACTGAATAATATGTTGTTGTTTTTTTTTTCAGAAGTTCCAAATCGATTGAAAAGAACGCTCACAGTGTATTTCAATCAATTATGGACCCATATTTTTAGCAAGCATTGCGTTTTATTTGGGAAAGCACGCATCTCAGATTTTTGGTGACTATTAACAAATATTGCTTGAGAAAGTTTACAAAGCTTTAATCACAGTTTGTTTTAAATTCATTAAATTCTGTGAAAGGAAAAAAAAACAACAGAAAAACAAAACCATCTAGACAAGTTTTTATGCAAACCTGTTGAGGATATGACCATTCTGATAGCTCTTCTAATGACGTCAGGGTGATAACCCATCTCCAAGACGCTTTGTGCAGCGTTTGTGTGCATCAGTCTATCTATGTCTGCAGACGCATTTCCGGAACCTCTGCCTGCTGATATGCAAATTTTTGTTACGTAAAAGTAAAGCATAAGTAAGGAAGTTATGCCTCATTTAATTAATATACACTGTTGTACAGCGTCCACCGGATATAGCCCCTCAAAACTCCAAAAACGAAAGTAAAATGTTTACGTCGAGTTCACCAAAGGTAATGTTTCAACTTATTTCTCCATCATAACTCCATCGATTTTTCCAAACTTAACATTTTTGTGAAGCTAAATATGCCAGGGCTTAGAGCAGTATTTTCTTTTCTCTGCAAATTGAATACTTTTTGTTAAATCGGCGATAAATTGTACCATTTTTGTTGACATTTGCGAACGATGTTGATATTTACCTGTAAATCAGACCCAAAAGGCATTTGTTGTATCAAAATCCATATTTAATATAAAATACAGACTTCTTTCTACTTGTATTTGAGTGGTCATCCATCAAATCGAGCTGCTTTCATCAAAATTTGCGAAAAAAGACATTGCCTAGTGTACAGAGTCTAGCACGGTTTTGTACGGGGCGTAGATGTAAAACTGTTAGCAAGTGTACGGGGTGTAGTAGGTAAACGACTGCTATATTTGTTGCAAAAAATAAACTAAATAAAGTACCAGCTGAGCATACACGTACGCTGATGTCGATGCCGGGGGCAGGGATCGTAAAGTGAAACCTTTTATCATTTTAAAAAGGATAAAAAATGTTAAATTAGATAAGAAACATTATACGTAGCATGAATATCAATGGTAGTAAACCGTAGACAACTTTTTATGCGTGATTTTGAGAAAAAAATGTAAACTCAGTAGACTGATCGAATCATTATATATTGGTAGAACTTTACAGTGAATTCTATAATTTGTCTTAAACAGTATCAAATCATGTTCACGTTATGCATTGTGAACAGTAAGTTTGATAATATTTTATTGCATATATAATATAATTCATCAATTCTTTTACATCAACATAATTACACAGTATACAAAAGGGTTGGGCCAATTGTTATTGCAAAATTATCATGGGCCTTTTCCTGTAAGATAATAGTTGACTACGTATAACTATGCAGTAAGGTCACGCAACATCGTGGAATTATACAAATGTTTTATCGTAAACGTTGAATAAAATTTTTAATGGCAGGGATGTAGCCAGCTTTTTTCAACTTGTAGGCCCATAAAAAGGGGTCTGGGGCCAAAAACATGTTCAGATTAAAAAGAGGAAAATAATCAAAACAATAATTTTAAACTTGAATTTGATTAGATGCAAACTTGGGGCGGAAAATTATGCATACGCCTAAAACGCACTTGATCCGAACACAATACCAATCCTACCCACGCCTGTTTTTATTGTTTTTTGGGGACTTATGAAAATGACAATTTCTTGACCAACTTGACCCGGCCGACATGGCCTAATAGTAGCTACGCCACTGAATGGTCTATCAAATTAAAATCGTTTAACGTAACTTTTCTCAAGTGCTTCAATTCTAAGTCGAAACATTGATTATTCAATGTGGCAAAAATGGTTTTATGGAAGACACCAGCTAATGCCGTTTTGTAGAAAATGACGCCCGTGCATAATCTTTTAAGTGCCTGATCAATTATCGATCTGTCTTCTTCTTTTCTATGCTTAATGAGGACCAAGCAGTCCTTTCAGGCTCTGAGAGTACGGACCCTGGACATGTCACCAGTCATGCTCTTAAATATTATGTTGACTTATTTGATTTCAGTTCAGTAATTCATTGAATGATACCAAAGAATATGTAATTATTTTCATATTTTAATTGGGATAACGCACGGGAGGCAAATAAGACAATTATATGCATTATGCGGCAAGTGTGTAAGCATGTGATTGTGGTAGACTTAAGTTATTGGCTAGCCTCCTCTCACAAAAACAATATAAAAAAGAACCAAAAAATGTTATAAATACATGTATAAAATAATATATGAATTGACTATATTTGTTGTAATCTAAATAATGTTTTTTGTAAGAAAGCAAGTGGCTATCTAGAATGACACATTCTCATGTTTTAGTATTAATTTAAGTAATTATTGAAGTTAGCAATCAATATCTTGTGTCTTCGAATGACTGTCAGCTCATAAAAACTATAAAAATAAAAAAATATGTGACTGCTATACACCGTAACATTCTACTAAACCCTGTACATTAAACTTCTACACCCCGTTCACTTAAATTTGTTTTTCTTGCTAGACTATGTACACAAGAAAAGACTGTTTTTCGCAAATTTTGATGAAAGCAGCCCGAGTTGATGGATGACCACTCAAATATAAGTAAAAGAATGTCTATATTGTATATTGAATACGGATTTTGATACAACAAATGCTTCTTGAACCCGATTTACAGGTAAATAGCAACATCGTTCGCAAATGTCATCAAAAACGGCACAATTTATCGCCGATTTAACAAAAAGTATTCAATTTGCAGAAAAAAGAAAATACTGCTCTAAACCCGGACATATTTAGCTTCACAAAATAGTTAAGTTTGGAAAAATCGATGGAGTTTTGATGGAGAAATAAGTTGAAACATTACCTTTGGTGAACTCGACGTAAACCTTTTTACTTTCGTTTTCGGAGTTTTGAGGGGCTATATCCGGTGGACGCTGTACAACAGTGATATATAAAGGTAGATGTATTTATAACTAAAAAAATATTCGTTTTTGAATTTCGGAAATTTAGTATAATATTGTTTAAACACTATTCTAACACAGACATGTGCGTTTTTAAATTCAAAGCATATTTAATTAAATTTCTAGTTCTAACAACCACATACATTTCGATATTTCGATTAGCATTTAATTCTAATGTCTAATTCTTTTCAATTTTTGCATTTATATGCTTTCAAAGCGTTATTACTTAAAGAAAAAACTACCTATGTCTTCAGTTCCTTGTGTTGAAATCGATTCATTTCCGGTTTGCTGAAAAATACAGAAAAAATATTTATGAAAATATTTAAATATTGTCAATCTTGTTTTGGTGATGATTTTTTTTCAAAGATATTTGCAAAGGTTGGACACTGGTGCCAGTATCTAATCTTAAATCGTCTGAATTACATTCCAACGAGAAATATTACCATGACGTTATTTGGTTTGTTGACGTCATAAATTACGTCATACTAATGAATCAATCTGAACGTCTGTCAAAATATTATTACATACACTTACACAAACGAAAGTCTACAGTCCTTGTTAACTTAAAGAAATTAGAGACCATGTAAGAATATATATCCGAATACTTTCTTAAACAGTTACGTTTTATGTTCAATTGACTTTCCTTTTTGCGATTCAAATTTATATCTGATCGGTTTTAAAAACATTGTATTCATTTCAATAGCAAATCATCAAACATATAATTCTGTCTTTTTGGTTTATATCATCGTCGGTTACCCACGGTATATATTCCGTACATACGACATTCAAAGGAATCTAGATAATGTCGTATGTACGGAATATATACCATGGGTAACCGACGACGGGTTTATATGAAAAGTGTTTAAAAATGTAAGTTAACTTATATATACGTTTTGTGAATACTGCACAGCCATTTGCACGATATTCACGAACTCTCTTCCTCTAATCTGTCGTACGTATGAACATTCATTTGACCATCTACTATGTTCTATCCATGGATCATCTTCCTCAGACCAATGACGTAATCCTGTAAAAATTACCAATATAACATTATATTAAAGGCAATATAAGAATGCATTGTTTTAACTAGGTAATTATGCTTTAAGCATCATGAAAAAATATCGATTTATTCCGGGCAGTAAAGATATAAAACTACTTCCTGTAGTTTTCGAATACATTTTTGTCACGAGAGAAAAAAAACTTTTCCCGTTGTGACGACATGATATGAAAGGCGTTCCATTAAGCCTAAGATCTATTGGTTCAACTTCGATTTGTATACCTCACTAATTTTTATTCTCAACAAAGCGCCCAGGTTTAAATCATAAAAAGATCGTATAAGCTGCTTTATGTTTATATTCTGACAAAAAGCTGCTTACTGTTGATATGCAGTTAATTAAAATATGGCACCACAATCATGGCGTTGCTTGTTTTCAAAGTAATATAACCATTTGTATAACCTCACTAATTTTTATTCTCAACAAAGCGCCCAGGTTGAAATCATAAAAAGATTGAAGAAATACAAACAAACTTCGAAGGACACCAATAAACACAAAGGAAGAGATACAACCAGTATATTCTAAATTAACGAATCAGTAACGAGTTATTTCCCTTTTATGCTCGTATAAGCTGCTTTATGTTTATATTCTGACAAAAAGCTGCTTACTGTTGCTATGCAGTTAATTAAAATATGGCATCACAATCATGGCGTTGCTTGTTTTCAAAGTAATATAACCATTTGTCCTTGACGTATTTTTTTGTGTAATAGGACCTATATTTGAAAATTTCATAGTGTTTTTCCCATTCAAGCATACTTATCTTGGTTTTATTATTAACTGTTATTCGGTTTTATTATTAAGTGTTAGTTGTCAGTATATAAATGGACTATTCGTTGTCATAGAAACAATGTTTAAAATATCATGATGAAAACAGTTAATAGGATATAGATATAGATTACAGAAAAGATAGGACAAAGAATTCTTTAAAAATATTTAAAACTCGAATGTGACATAAGTTCCTGCAATTTATATTAATCACTTCCGAGTTCATTTCATGGAACCAACTAGTACTGGTGTCATCTGAAGAAAAACATGGTCGTGACTCGATTAGGGCTCGAACCCATGATTTACCACTAGGACAAAGACTAAGCAAGAACTGTACACAAGCACAAGCTGTCAATCATCATAATTGAAAAATCCTAGTCGAGGTTTCCTAAAAATAAATGTATTTCATATATGCGATTCAGTTATGTATATTATACAAAATCAAAACAAAATGAAAACTTATTTGAAGGGATATTAATTCTAACTTACCGACTCCACATTGGTAACACCGGACACAATCTCCAAAACCGGCGTAGAAGAAGCCGGCCTGTGCCAGGCGGTCTGGTGGGATGACGATGTCCCCACAATCACTGTAGCTCGACAAACGTGCTGTCTTGCTGACATAATTGGGGTATTTTGGGGGCATAGACGAAGATACGCCTCCTATAGAAAATAATACACAGTGATAGAAACAAACAAAAATAGATACAGGTATAGCAATGGTGTAAAAAGAGAATAATCCATTTTGATTTTAGTTTAAAAACTTAATAAATACATACATGTATATCATATGTGAGTAAATGTAACAAAAAAAGACGATTTTCTATATATGTATGACAATTTGGTAAAGGAAGTAGTTTAAATGTTAATAGAATGTGGAACACCATCCTGCTACACAAACTATACAGTGCTAGTGAGAAAAAATAAAATATTAGTTGTTTTGTTGTTTTGTTGTTGTTTCTGATGGGTTTTTATCCCAAATGTAAAGATCTACCCTATTGAGCAAATCATTCATCTTACACCGGTAAAAAAAACTATCTTAGTCTAGGACCTTCAATGGTTTCTTTAAAATGATTTTTAAATAACAAAATAAGCATTTTTTCGGTCTGTGATATTAGATGTAATCAAATCATGTGAATTTAATTGTTCTTTTTAATTTTTTTTTTTTGGTTGTTTTGTTTGTTGTTTGTTGCTATTAAATTAAGCCTCCGATATAGTTTTATGAAAAGCTTTACTTTACAAACTTATGTGACTTAATTATCACTACCTGTAGAATTATTTGAAGACTGGTTCTCAATAGTAGTTTGCGGTACATCTACAGGAAGTAGTGAAATAGACTGGTTCCCTCCTCTTGAAATCGCATTGCTTGCAAAAGATGAATGTTCAGAGTTTTGATTCGTTTGAATCTGTGATCCAGTCTCAACTGCAGACGACACATTCACTTCCGTTAATTCATTACGAAAATTAGAGTTAGACTGGTCTCTATTAATTGTTGACAGGTTTGAGTGAGATTCTGCTGAAGAACTTTCAATACTTTGTCTTACTGAGACATTTACTTCAGAATTACGAATGAGGAAGCTGCAGTTTGGATTTAATTCTCTATGTACTTCTAAAGGATTTTCGAATTCTGTCCAATTTCTCCTACGGCGCGCGCAACAATAGCAGACGACTTCATCGCCTTCGTTTGCGTAATAAAATCCTGCACCAGCCAATCTGGTAATATAAGGTTTGTTCCCTTTTGGAAAAGATCGAAGGGTGCAAAACCTTAACATTTCATATTTCATAGTAGTCTGTGGCGGAACTCGTTGTCCGTCTGCTATTTTGTCAATAATTGTCATCATAGGTTCAAAACTATATGTTGTGTTTGATGAACGTGTTGTGGTCTGTTGTTCAGATGAAGTCTGCTGCACACATGATGTCTGCTGTTCAGATGTCGCGTGCTGCACAGATGACGTCTGCTGTTCAGATGTCGCGTGCTGCCCAGATGACGTCTGCTGCTCTGGAAGCGTCTCTCCATTTGGTGTCGTCTGCTCTTCATGTGAAAGCTCGTTCTCAGATTGGGTCTGAAGTTCAGGTGTGGTTTGTTGCGCATCTAACGTAGAATGATTCGATTTCGTCTGCTTATTTGATGTCGTCTGCGAAGAGGACATAAGTGTTTCTCGTACCATGAATATGTATCAAAGCCTCGATTTCGTCGAAAGGTATCGAAAGTGATCTTTAAATGAATCAACTCAATTTCTACACTTACATGTAATAGATAAGTTTTTCTTACTGATTTTAGGACTTAAAGTCTGTTTTGTTTTTATAACCTCGTAACTATTTTACAGACTGGGAGTATATATATTGAGTCCGTTTAATTCCGCTATTATTGACACAATATAATCATTCACATATTGTATAATTATACTTGTAAATCTCTCCAAATGTCCAGAACGAGTAAAGTAGACCGTTGTCCTCTTTGTACCTTCAATATGCAGATGACGTCTTTATGTTTACAACTTAGTAGCCTTTGCCCTTTTTCATTAAGGCCAGAAATACTTTTCCCCTGGTGACGAAAGACACCTTTCTAAAACAAAACAAAAGGAAATATAAAATATGATCAACGGCAGTAAAGTTGTACAAAGGACGCCTGCTACAAAACTCTACAAGAAAGACTGAAAAAGCGTAAAATGTGTCAAATACTAAATTGCAAAGATATATCATACATAAGCTAAACAAATCAAATTGACATACAATTATGTAGGTCATTATTCAATGATACAAGTCTTGCAGACTTGCATATATAAAATTACAGATATAAAATATCATCTTTAAGCATCGTTTTGTTTTCTTTTTCAAAAAAAAGTGTGTTTTCCAAAATAATTATGACTAAGAAACTTAGATATTTGCATGTAGACATTGACGTACAAATAACAGGGTGACAACCCCTTTAAAAATGCAAAAACACAGTTTTTAGTAAATTAAAGCTAAAAATTTAAATATATTTATTTAAGATTTAGCAAAGAATGCATGGAAAGTTTTATTTTTTACAGTTCTCGTAAAGTTATGTTTAAAAAACAGTCTATTTTATAGCTTTGTAAGTAAATGAAATATTGCACGTCCAGACTGCATGATAATTATAAACAAGAGGGCCATGATGGCCCTGAGGTCGCTCACCTGTATATAGCCCCCCCCCCCCGGGCCAATTTTTACCCAAGGGCTTTTATTTGAACAGACTTGGTAGACACCTATAAGAAGATGTTTCATGCTAAACATCTAAGTTCTAGCTCATTGGGTTTTTTAAAAGAAGATTTTTTAAGTTTATTACTATACACATATAGTTAAAAAACAATGACACCCCTGGGGCAGGGTCAGTTTTGACCCCCGGGCTTTTATTTGAACAAACTTTGTAGATATTTACTTAAAGATGTTTCATGTATAATATCTAAACTCAAGCTATTTGGGTTTTTTCAAAGAAGATTTTTAAGTTTTTGCTATACACATATAAGGAAAATCAATGACCCCCGGGCGGGGTCAGTTTTGACCCCAGGGCTTTTATTTGAACATACTTGGTAGACACCCATTAGAACATGTTTCATGCTAAATATCTTAGCTCTAGCTCTTTGAGTTCTTTAAAAGAAGATTTTTTAAGTTTTTACTATATGCATATAGGGAAAATCAATGACCCCCTGGGGCGGGGCCAATTTTGACCCCAGGGCTTTTATTTGAACAAACTTGGTAGACACTCATTAGAAGATGTATTATGCCAAATATCTAAGCTCTAGCTTTTACAGTTCTTTAAAAGAAGATTTTTTAAGTTTTTACTATATGCATATAGGGAAAATCAATGACCCCCGGGGCGGGGCCAGTTTTGACCCCAGGGCTTTTATTTGAACATACTTGGTAGACACCCATTAGAACATGTTTCATGCTAAATATCTTAGCTCTAGCTCTTTGAGTTCTTTAAAAGAAGATTTTTTAAGTTTTTACTATATGCTTATAGGGAAAATCAATGACCCCCTGGGGCGGGGCCAATTTTGACCCCAGGGCTTTTATTTGAACAAACTTGGTAGACACTCATTAGAAGATGTTTCATGCTAAATATCTTAGCTCTAGCTCTTTGGGTTCTTTAAAAGAAGATTTTTTTAAGTTTTTACTATATATGCATATAGGGAAAATCTATGACCCCCTGGGGCGGGGCCAATTTTGACCCCAGGGCTTTTATTTGAACAAACTTGGTAGACATTCACTAGAAGATGTATTATGCCAAATATCTAAGCTCTAGCTTTTACAGTTTCTTTAAAAAGAAGATTTTTTAAGTTTTTACTATATGCATATAGGGAAAATCAATGACCCCCGGGCCGGGCCAATTTTGACCCCAGGGCTTTTATTTGAACAAACTTGGTAGACACTCACTAGAAGATGTTTCATGTCAAATATCTTAGCTCTAGCTTTTTGGGTTCTTTAAAAGAAGATTTTTTAAGTTTTTACTATATGCATATAGGGAAAATCAATGACCCCCTGGGGCGGGGCCAATTTTGACCCTAGGGCTTTATTTGAACAAACTTGGTAGACACTCATTAGAAGATGTTTCATGCCAAATATCTAAGCTCTAGCTCTTACGGTTCTTTAAAAAGAAGATATTTAAAGATTTTTTCTTTCGGTTGCCATGGCAACCAGAGTTCTGCATGAAATGGAATTCTTTTGAACAATCTTGATAGAGCTTCATACAAAGAGTATTCCTGCCAAGTTTCATTAACATTGGCCTTATGGTATCATAGAAGATGTCCTTAGAATATTTAAAATGTGGACGGACGACGGACGCCATTTGGTTGGCCATCTTAAAAGCTCACCTGCACTTTGTGCAAGGTGAGCTAAAAAGTAATAAATATCGCAACAGCTCTTGTAATCGGTAGAGCACTAAGCCCAAAAGAATCCTACTCCATGACAAAAGACTAACGGGCTTAAGCTGCGGTCTCACTCCCGGCAGAGCCCAGGACCACAACAGTAAGTTACTGGGGTGGTCCGGGACGACCCGGGGTGAAATTATTGTTGCGGTCACACTTCCAGCAGCACTTATTCCCAACTAACACCCAGGATGCGTCCCGGACCATCCAGGCAGAACCCAGGTGAAGCTACGGTTTATGCCGATGCTTCCCCTGTCGTTTCCGGATGACGCCAGTAGAGCCCCGGTTGACCCAGGCAGAGCTTCGGACGATCCAGGCAGAGCCCAGAAAGATCCCTGCAGAGCCCCGGTAGAACCCCGGTGTATTTAAAACGCGTAAAAATGATGATGTTGATACATAATGTTCATTTAATATAATTTCAAATGATATTTTCTCATATCTAATAAGTAATTAATGATGATTTTCTAAATAATCCTTATGCAAGACTGGACAGAAGGGAAATGGGGAAGGGTTTTTAAAATAATCGCAAATTGCCGTAATGCTTTTGAAATGAAACGGGCTTTGCCGGGGCATTACCGGGATGAACCGTAGCTCCATCGTCATCATCCGGGGCTCTGCTGACATTCACTGGGGCTCTGCCGGCTTTCATCGGGGCTCTGCCGGATTCACTAGGCTCTACCGTAGTCTAACCGGCTCTCCAAACCCCGGATCATCCCCGGTTTTTGCGCCGGTTGAGTTACGGGGCTTCCAGGGTGGTGTAACCCCGGTCCGTTCCCGGCTAAGCTAAGGGGAATGAAGCCCAACAAAGTATACCTTCCCGGTTACCCCCGGACCACCCGGTGATATTAAATATTTTATTCCATCCGTGTCAAATGTCGGATGTTCCGGATCATGCCGGACGTTCCGGCAGAGTTAACGGATCCCGGCTCACCCGGACATCTACCGGGGCTCTACCGCAGCTTTAAGAAAAAAACTTTTTGTTGCTGTTGTTGTTTTTCTCCAGTAAAAAGTACATAATTATAATGCTTCTTTATTTGATTGATTGATTTTTATCTATTAATCGAAGGATTGATTATTATCAGCCCCCTATCTCATTTTTTATTCTTGATGAATGAATATTTTGAGAGGGACAAAAATACATCAAAAAAGCTTAAATGCGTATTAATAATGTATATTTATGTTTTCAAGCAGTAATTAAGATATGTTTTATAATAAAGAATAAAAACTTGCATAAGAAAATGAAAAAGTCTCAAAACAGGTTCCGAACCCACTAGTTTAATTCACTTTTATACTTACTGTGATATGCGGGTA
>NW_026854574.1:0-48551 GCF_026571515.1 Ruditapes philippinarum
TTATTGCTTATTTCATACGTAAATTTGATGGAGGGGTGGAAATCGTTAAGATAGGCCATAAAGGAATACAATTCCTCAAAACGATGTGGCCAAACCATAAATATATGGTCGATATTTTTTAAAATTTTTCCCCTGAAATCCCTTAATTTAAGAATGGATGGTGCATAATTTAAAACTAGCGGGAAAATTATTTTACAAATTTAACCATGTGAAATGGTTTAAGCCTTATTATGATATAAGTAATAAATGTAGAGATGGTACAAAAAACCTTGGGTGTCAGAAAATTGTTTCTCATTTTTTTGTTTTCTATAATGCAACTGATATATGCAAAGCCCTTGCATTACCTTTCCATCTCTCATTGATATAAATTGAATCTGATATCATAAACATAGTAATAGCTGTTAGTTACCTTTCCCCCGTGTTCCTTTCTTCTGTTTTCCTTTCTTGCCTGTAGTTTCCCCTACTGTGGGCCATTTGTCTCTCTCTGCTTGTACTGTTATATCCCAGGGTAACAGAAAATTACTTCCACTTAAAAACCCTGGAAGATCTAAACCTGTAAGATGTATATAGATAGTAACGATAAAATCAACTAGAACTATCACTATTTGTGATTAATACCCCCACAAGTCTGCTTCGGAAATGAGGATGTTACTAGTAACAGAATACCTTGTAAAAGAATTGAAACATAGAGTTATGGTTGTGGGCAATTAAAGATAATTGTGGTTCATGTATGTTGCATTTCCTTTCAATGTGGTTGGCCATTGATGAAGTTTAATTGAATTACTCTGTAATAAGTCCAGAAAGACAAAGAAAAAGAACAAAGGGCAATAACTCTATAAATACTGAAGATAGAGTTATAGTTCTTGTGCACTGCACTTCCTCTTATTGTGCTTGACCATTGTATGAAGTTGTTTTGAATTCCAACCAGTATGTTTTAAGTTATGCTCCGGACAAGGAAAAGTATCAAAGGGCAGTAACTCTGTATTTTGTCAAAATGGAGTTATGGCTCTTGTGTGCACTGCACTGTATGAAGTTTACTTCCAAACAGTGTTTTCAAATTATCCTCTGGACAAGGAAAAGTAACAAAGGGCAACTCTAGTATGAGTTATGGTTGTGCACTGCACTACCCCTTATTGCCATTGTATGAAAACAGTTTTAGTCATTTCAGTAAATTTCAAGATGGAGTTAGGGCTTATCTGCACTTCCTCTCAATGTTGCTTGACCATTGTATGAAGTTATAATGAATTCCAACAATAAGTCTTCAAGTTATGGTCCGGACAAAAGAAAGCAATGGAAAAGTAACAAAGGCAATAACTCTGTAATTAGTCAAGATGAAGTTTTATGGTTCTTGTGCACTGCACTCCCCTTATTGTGCTTGACCATTGTATGAAGTTGTTTTGAATTCCAAACCAGTAGTTTTAAAGTCATGCTCTGGACAAAAAGAAAAGACACAAAAGGCAGTTAACTCTGTAATAAGTCAAGATGGAGTTATGGTTCTTGTGCACTAGGGGTGCAACGATACAGCCAAACCCGTATTGCGATATATTGCGATATAGACAGCCTGTATTGCGATACGTATTGTGGTACAGTGTATACTAAAATAATTAAAGAAAACAGTAAAAAACGTAAGCTATTAGATTTGTCAAACTCTTCTAGATTATATCTTCTTTAGAACACTACATGTATCTAATAGAATGAAAAACAAAGGTGAACCTGGTGTCTTGAGGCTTTTTTTAAATGTAGGTTTTTCCCTTATAAGAAATTATCCAACGTGTTCATAGTCAATGCCGTCCGTCGTTTTGTTGCGACTGTTAGATTCTTTCAAGCCATTTGACTTAATTGTACCCAAGACGTGTTTTTTTTCGATATGTAACAAATAGTTCGGTATAAAGTTTTAGAAAAGTACCGTAGTGACGGTAGGGCTTCGTTACTCTAGGGGTCTAAAACACGAATATATGTTCCTTAAAATGCCCAATCATTTGAGACAAACACTAAACGGTTGTAGATTTCATTAAACAATGAATTGGCTAGCGACGACCCGGCTTGGCGGTTATGTCCCTTACAACACCGCTGACTTGTTAGGCTTGTATTTGGGAAGTCGGCCCCAAAAAACTCATAAAATTGTTGGCTGCTTTTATTGGGTTGAATTCGCTGTTGCCGCAATGCAAAACTAGTACCAGACTTGCATGCACCTTGTTGCAGATTGCTTTTGTGGTGTCGAGTCAAATGTGTATTTAGATTTGTGGTCCCTCCGCTGTAGCGAATATCCATCTTACATTTTTTACAAACGGCTATGCCGTCCTAAATCATTTTTCCTGTAGATTTTTTTTTTTTAAGTTGAATTCCACCCATATTTTTACTTTTAGCTTTCTCATTTTCTAATTAGTTCAAAATCTTCTTTTTCCATTTTTTTTATTTCAGTTAATCAACAATTTTAATCAGTCCCTAACTTAAAATGCGTAACTGTGTGTAATTTAATAAAGCGTGATCAAAGCCGCACTCTGAAAATGACGTCACACGATTCTGCTACTTCGCGCGGTAAGATCAAAGAGCTTCGTCAGGAAAAGTTCGCGGCGCGGCGTTTCTTTATACATCACAGGGATCGACTAGTGTCGGCAATCTTTTCATGTTTCATTGATGTTTTGTTTTTGATGTCGTAAATCGTTGCTTCCTGATTCAAAATTGAAGTTTCTACATTCATGTTATTTCGGCATAAATATTAAAGAAAAAACCGCAATACAGGGCATCTGCACCGCGGTACGTATCGACCCGAGACTGTATTGCAATATACCGGTATACCGGTATATCGTTGCACCACTATTGTGCACTGCACTTCCTTTCAATGTGCTGGACCATTTTATGAAGTTATAATGAATTCCAACAATAAGTCTTCAAGTTATGGTCCGGACAAAAGAAAGCAATGGAAAAGTAATAAAGGGCAATAACTTTGTAATTACTTTAGATAGAGTTATGGTTCTTATGCACTGCACTTCCACTCAATGTGCTTGACCATTGTATGTAGTTATATTGAATTCCAACCATAAGTCTTCAATTTATGGTCCGGACAAAAAAAAGAAGGCAATGGAAAAGCAACAAAGGGCAATAACTCTGTAATTACTTTAGTTAGAGTTATGGTTCTTGTGCACTGCACTTCCCCTTATTGTGTTTGAAAATTGTATGAAGTTGTTTTGAATTCCAACCAGTAGTTTTCAAGTTATGCCACGGACAAGGAAAAGTAACAAAGGGCAATAACTCTGTTATTAGTCAAGATAGAGTTATGTTTCTTACGCACTGCACTTCCTCTCAATGTGCTTGACCATTGTATGTAGTTATATTGAATTCCAACCATTAGTCTTCAAGTTATGCTCCGGACAAGGAAAATGCAACGGACAAAAAAAAAGCAATGGAAAAGCAACAAAGGGCAATAACTCTGTAATTACTTTAGATAGAGTTATGGTTCTTGTGCACTGCATCACCTTAATGTGTTTGACAATTGTATGAAGTTTTTTGAATTCCAACCAGTAGTTTTCAAGTTATACCCCGGACAAGGAAAAGTAACAAAGGGCAATAACTCTGTAATTAGTCAAGATAGAGTTATGGTTCTTGTGCACTGCACTTCCTCTCAATGTGCTTGACCATTGTATGTAGTTATATTGAATTCAAACCATTAGTCTTCAAGTTATGCCACAGACAAGGAAAATGCAACAGACAAAAAAAAAGCAATGGAAAAGCAACAAAGGGCAATAACTCTGTAATTACTTTAGATAGAGTTATGGTTTTTGTGCACTGCACTTCCCCTTATTGTGTTTGACAATTGTATGAAGTTGTTTTGAATTCCAACCAGTAGTTTTCAAGTTATGCCACGGACAAGGAAAAGTAACAAAGGGCAATAACTCTGTAATTAGTCAAGATAGAGTTATGGTTCTTGTGCACTGCACTTCCTCTCAATGTGCTTGACCATTGTATGTAGTTATATTGAATTCCAACCATTAGTTTTCAAGTTATGCTCCGGACAAGGAAAATGCAACGGACGTCTGGACCGCCCGACCGACCGACCGCCCGACCGACCACCGGGTGACTCCTATATACCCCCCCAAACTTTGTTTTTGGGGGTATAATAAAAGTTAATATGAAGAGGGTGTACTCACTACCATACCATATTAATTGACAGATCTAAGGTAAACAAATGTTCTACAAGCCAATACCTTAAAACTTTTTGCATATACAGTAGAACTTCTATGTGTCAAACTTTGATTAGTCGACTTTCTCAATGTGTAAAAGTAAAATGGAATTTCTGATCTTTTCCGATATATTCTTTTTTAAAACCATTCTAAGATTTGACTTTTTATGTGTGTATTTGTATGATGTGTCAAAGTTTTTTGTGGTTTGTAAAGAATAATTCAAAAACATTTTACCATAAATAAGCCATAAATCCATCGATTACTTCCTATGTATGAGAGCGAAATTCTAATTGTCATAGATTAATTTGAAAATGAAAAGCACAAATAAGTTTCATTAATTTTGAGATCTGCCTGATTACCACCTGGGATATATTTACTAGCTTAGGTTTAGTTATTACTCTTTCCTTTCATTACACCTTTTTTGCTACCAACTATTAACATCAATGGCTCAAAAGTTTATTTAATAGAGACTGATTCATGAGTCGAAGTCCAGTTGGGTCAAAGTTTTTAGCAACACCCTTCAACTTCGACTTACCGAAGTTCTAATGTATTTTATTAATCAACATTATGCCATCTCTGAGAATCAAAATGTAACATTATCCCACTTAAGGGGTAGAAAAATCAGATTATAGATAATGGAAATTGTATTTACAATGCCACTAACCTTGTGTATGATTATAAAGACTTGATTTTCCAAGACAAACCAGCGACCATGATGGAAACTTAGGTAGAAGCCCCACTGGTGACTCTGTATGGATCATTCCAGGTAAATATTCTGTTGTAGAGTGCTGTCTAAGAGGGGTCGGGCTTACTGTAATAAAACAAGATCATGATAAATTCACCAACCTCTGCCATAACATAACGTTTTGCATATTTATATCCCTTTAATTTACCTTTGAATAACGGTCCTTAAAAACAGTTACAGGAAAAGCAGAGAAACATTCTAGCATAATTTTATATACACTAAAAGAATATATAAAATTTACAAAACTCATCTGAGATAGTAAGCTCACTAAAAATACCATCCAAGAAAAACTTCTCCTTTAATGAAGCGTGACCTACATTTTGCACCTGGAAATGAAGAGCATTGACTGTTTTTATCACACAATGCCAGACTTGAGTAAAGATCTCCGAGATCATCTTAATTTTATATCTATCTGGCATACCATAATGCTTTCTTTAATTCATGCTGGCTATAAAACTGGGAAATATGTCATTTTTGATGGGGAAATAACTCTTCAAATATATTTAAATAAAACCTAACAAAACATTCACTTACATGGGGAAGATGGAGAATGAGCCTCTGGCTGATCTGGATTAGGTGTGGCATCATCTTGATCAGGTAGAGGGCTGCAATTACTCTGTCCACCATGTGCAAACAAATCACTCCCACCAGACTGACCTGCATATTTTAAATATTAAATAATCATCATAATAAAATAATTAAAAAGAAAGTATGATGTTTTAATATCAATAAAATCAAGGTTTTCCTTTTTATACGAGGCAAAAGATGTGCCAATAAAAACAACCAAGGGGTATATTTAAATCTACAGGCTGAAAAAAACAACGGATTTTAACAGCATTTCAATCCATATGGACCGTCAATCTGTTAATAATGAAAACCCTGTAAAATATGTAAATACTGCACTTTTTTGCATAAAAAAATACAAGAATAATAAAAGTCTTGTTGTTCTGTTTTTTTACTTCATTCCATTAATAGATAGTTATGCTTTCAAATCTGGTTAAAGTGACATTTATGCCCATCTAAGTGTTAATTGTGGGTGTAATTGTAAAAGTCAAAATAACTTTACATTCTGCCATATTTGTAAACAAATTTTAATTTTAATCTAATTTGCAACTATAATAAAATAAAAAATTTCATGTGACCCCCAAAATGTATGTAAATTTCCTAATAATTTACTAGTAATTTTCACATGATAAAAAGAGTGGAGCTGTCTTTTTCATATTTAAGGTAGTTTTTATATTTTATCCTAAACATTTGATATTATCAATTATTGGTCAATCTATAGACAATCTATCAAAATATATGGCCAAATCAGCTGAAATTTACAACAAAACATGAGCTGTCTATAAGACAGCACACTTGACTTTTCTTTGTGATTTACAGTAACAAAAGGTGGCATAACTCTATAACAAGGGAACTCAGAGTTATGGGACCAGTGTCCATCATGTAAGATAATCACAGCGGTCCAATGCATAGGTTTCAACCCATTGCCTTTAGAAGTTATGGAGATATCAACTTGCATGCAAATACATAATCAAGCTGTGGTATATTCATGCCAGTGTTGATACTGGAGTAAGTATACTAACTCTCCTTATTCTTTGAAAAGTCCAGCTATAAATCAGCATTATGCCACATTAATATGTGTGTTGTTAACACAATCAAAAATATTTACAATTTCTTCAATATGCAAGTTCATAGGTTATAAATAACACATATTAAAATAGGGTAGATTCAATACTGAATTTGTTAAACAAGTTGAATAAAATCATATTATGCGAGACTCTGGCAAGCCTTATATTACTTTATTCAAGGAGTTCAATAAATCTAATAATGAACCTACACAAATATAATTTCCTTTAAATGTATTTATCACATCCCCAAAATAAAGACTGTTTAAAGTAAAGTGAAAAAAGAATTATTTTCCATTGATGCGCCCAAACTGTAACGCTACCATTTAACAGGTCTTTACCCTATGTTTGTATACCGCAAATGACGTCAAGTCAAAATATATGCATGGTTGTGCAATACCATTTTTATGGAGTTGCAAAAGTGGCACAGGTATGTGATTAATAAGAATAACAATGAAGTGTTTGAAGAACAGAAAATCAACTAAATGTTTCTTATAATCAACTCCTAGCAATACTAGAAGGTATAATTACAGACTTATGCCATGTGTAGTGAGAGCAAGGACTGACTCCTTTTAGGCAGTTTGAGTAATGGTTATAAAATATTGCCGAGTTTTAACAAAAAATTTGCTATTGAAAGTCCTGTAATCAATAATAATGCTGTTGAATAGCATTTTACACAGGAAAAAAAAAACGTGGTTTAGTTTTGAATTAATAATATTTTCTGGTATGATTATATGAATATAATACATAATTTCACAATTTCACATACATTATCATAAGTGTACAAACAAAACAAGTTGGGCAAAAAGCTCTAACAACATTGTCAAGGGTCATCCCCTACATGGGCTTAATTGAAAAACTGGTTTGTTACACAACAAAAAAATAACTGAAAAACAAAACATCATTAACACTTTCCAATGATGTATAGATAAAACAATTATTAACCAAACAGTAAACATCAATGGTAAACAAAAACAATGTATAGTTACATGAGGATGGGAAAGACATATCTAAAAGGAAGGAGGGAAATTACATAGTACATGTCTATAGTATATAGACAAGTGTGCAATGTTCAATTATTACTAAACAAATTTATCTTTTAATTTGAAAACTTTACTGTGAACAAGAACCGGTTGAACCGGGTGATGCTCCCCGAGAAGGTTCTGGACACAGGAAAGTATAAAAAAAATGAACAAAGGGCAATAACTCCAAAATTAGACCAGGCTTTGTTTAGGTTGCAGTTCTATCCAATTATATCTAGCTACCTACAAAGTTTCATGTTGATATCTCTAATAGTTTTAAAGTAATGTCCAGGACAAAAGTCAAAAAGTAAAAATAAACAAAGGGCAATTACTTCAAAATAAGGCAAGGCAGAGTAATGATTCTTAAGCACTGCACTTCCACCCAATGAGACCTATCTATCTACAAAGTTTCATGTTGATATCTCTTATAATTTTAGAGTAATGTCCCAGACAAAGTTCAAAGTGTCAAAATGAACAAAGGGCAATAACTACAAAAGTAGGCAAGACAGTGTTACAGTTCTTGTGCACTGCAAACTTACTCAATGAGATCTATCTACCTACAAAGTTTTATGTTGATATCTCTTATACATTAAGAAATATGTCCCGGACAAAGTTCAAAGTGTAAAAATAAACAAAGGGGGATAATTCAAAAATTAGGCAAGGCAGAGTTAAGGTTCTTGTTCACTGCACACCTACTCAATGAGATCTATCTACCTACAAAGTTTCATGTTGATACCTCTTATACTTTTAGAGTTATGTCCCGGACAAAGTTCAAAGTGTAAAATAAACAAAGGGGGATAATTCAAAAATTAGACAAGGCAGAGTTACGGTTTCTTGTGCACTGCACACCTACTCAATGAGATCTATCTACCTACAAAGTTTCATGTTGATACCTCTTATACTTTTAGAGTTATGTCCCGGACAAATTTCAAAGTGTAAATAAACAAAGGGGGATAATTCAAAAATTAGGCAAGGCAGAGTTACGGTTCTTGTGCACTGCACACCTACTCAATGAGATCTATCTACCTACAAAGTTTCATGTTGATACCTCTTATACTTTTAGAGTTATGTCCCGGACAAAGTTCAAAGTGTAAAATAAACAAAGGGGGATAATTCAAAAATTAGGCAAGGCAGAGTAACGGTTCTTGTGCACTGCACTTCTACTCAATGAGATCTATCTACCTACAAAGTTTCATGTTGATACCTGTTATACTTTTAGAGTTATGTCCCGGACAAATTTCAAAGTGTAAAATAAACAAAGGGGGATAATTCAAAAATTAGGCAAGGCAGAGTTACGGTTCTTGTGCACTGCACTTCTACTCAATGAGATCTATCTACCTACAAAGTTTCATGTTGATACCTCTTATACTTTTAGAGTTATGTCCCGGACAAAGTTCAAAGTGTAAAATAAACAAAGGGGGATAATTCAAAAATTAGGCAAGGCAGAGTTATGGTTCTTGTGCACTGCACTTCTACTCAATGAGATCTATCTACCTACAAAGTTTCATGTTGATACCTCTTATACTTTTAGAGTTATGTCCCGGACAAAGTTCAAAGTGTAAAAATAAACAAAGGGGAATAATTCAAAAATTAGGCAAGGCAGAGTTACGGTTCTTGTGCACTGCACACCTACTCAATGAGATCTATCTACCTACAAAGTTTCATGTTGATACCTCTTGTTGTTTCAAAGTTATGTCCCGGACAAGAAAAGGGGACGGACGGACGGACGGACGGACGGACGGAAAGACGGACGGACGGATGGACGGACGGACGGACAAGGCGGCGACTATATGCTCCCCCGAAATTTTTTCGGGGAGCATAATAATTGGCTTATGTAGATAATAATTTTCTATCGCTCAAGAGTATTAAGATCTTTCCCCCTTAATCTTAACAATAATAACTTCATTAAATTCAATAAAACTTTACCTCGACAAAAATATATCTGGCTAAAACATGAATACCCACCTTATACAATCTGTTTATAAATATCAGTCTGTGAAATTTACAGAATAAAACTATGTCAATTAGGGGGTCAAGGCCATATCAATGTCAAATCATAAAACACATAGAGGATATTAAATGAGTGTTGTTTAATACTGAATTTATTGAACGAGTTGAATAAGACCATATTATGCTAGCCTCTGGAGAGCATAATATTGTTTAATTCATTGAGTTCAATAAATTTAGTATTGAATCTACACGAATATAATATTCTTTTTATCACATATATAAAATAAGAACAGTCAAATGTTAAACTGAGTAATTTTTCAATGACCCGCCTATAGTGTAATGCTAACATTAGCACGCTTTAAAGCTATGCTTCCATATAGCGCAAATGACGTCATGTCAAAGTGTTATTACACTAGTGTAATATCGTTTTTATTACATGGCTTTATTACACTCCTGCGCCACGGTTTATGTGATAAATATATTTAATTCACGTTTAAGTCTGTCTGATGAATGAAAGTGAGTGACAGACACATGTAGGTCGAAAACAATAATCTCCCTTTTTTTACATAATAATTTTATGTTTCATAAACACCAATGTTCGAAAAAAAATAAATATGAAAACTGTCTTACCTAGACTCAATGCCAGACTGAGACTGGCCATGCCTTGAGTTACACCAGCCACCTCTCCTTTACCCGCACTAGAGACTGATTCCTTCTGAAGTTTGGGTGGCTGAGCCTTAGACCTGACCGGTGGTGTAAGTAATGCTGCCCGTATGTCGGTACTGCTGGCTTGAAACACGGGAAATTCATAACGCTCTAACTTTCCGCAACACATTTCCTCGAGTTTTACATAGAAATCATAGTTGGCTGCCTAGAATATATTAATTCAAGCTTGTTGGTTATGACCAATAATGTCTTGAAATTGGCATAAAATCAGATAAAGTAGACTAAACTTGTTAGATGCTACGATTTTCTACAATACAATAAATTCTTTTTGAAATCATATAACAGTCTTAATTTCTATCCAAAAATTAAAATAGACCAAACTTGTTAATCTTTTGAGAATATCTAAATTGGTTGCCATATAATCTAAAATTTCTTCATATAAATAATTTTAGAAAACTGATTTTGATTCATTATTTTTCATGTACCATTATGATTTTAAATATTTACAAAGATAAAAAGAATATTAAGAGGATATTTTTTCGTTTGCGTGAAATATGGAATATATTTTCACGAAACATGATAAAATGCCACATATTTTCACGAGCCGGTACGGCGAGTGAAAATATGTGGCATTTTATCATGTTGAGTGAAAATATATACCATATTTCACGAAAAACGAAAAAATAACCTTTTTATTTAATTTCATTATCAAAGAAAATGTTAACGAATCCCCTTGCTTGCTACCAACTGCAATTGTACAGCGCGTAGTAATTTATGCGTAAGCACGCGCTGTTTGGCGCTACATTGTGACGTCATGTAAACAGCTCTTTAAACGTCTGTACAGCGTTAATTACTGAATTAAAGATATTGGTGTTCGGATTAATTTTCTTAGTTAGACCATTTTCTATCATGCTAGATAGTTTTCAAAACAATGTTCAAGAAAAAGTTGTTTTGTATTCATCAGATTTTACAAACAAAACGGCGAAAGAAGTCCCTTAAAATAAATATGAGTTTTGACTCCGCCCACTTTCATATTTATATTTCATATTTATTTTTAAAAAATATGAAATATATTTGACTGATATAGCACCATATTTCATGGGTAAAATTAAATAATGAATTATATTTTTTAAGAATGAAAACATTTTCTGTATTTATATTTGCTATAATAATGTATTATTAATATATAATAAATGTCAGCATCAATTACCTGAGTAAAAGCAAACAGTTTGGCTGATGAATATGGAGTCTGCCTATTAAACCAAGGGATGATGGGTTTAAGTCCTATTTAGGTCACATCCATGTGTGCTTAAATGACACCAGAAATAGATACTTCCAGAGATAGGCTTGGAAGTGGTCCTAATCATGAGTACACAATCCAGATGAAATAAATATGTGTAAACTTGACTCTTTGTTTACATTTTTTTTGTTGGGTTTAACATGACACTAAATCTGTAAAGGCATATGGCGACTTTTTTCAGCTTACTGGTGGAGGAAGACCTCAGGCACCTGTGCAGAGCCACTGATGTTCCGTAAGCAAGCAGGATAGCTTTATCACATGAAAGAAAACAAGGAATGCAAAACCACCAATGTTCCATTAGCTAGCAGGATAGCTTTATCACATGAAAAAATACAAAATCTCTGGCGAGATTCAAACTCAAAACGGTTTGAAGATTACAACCTAAACCACCCCAATACAGATGCCCCGATTGTTCTCAGATATTTATACACCACATTACTTTGACAGGGGAAAATACAATGTATCTACCTTGTGATTAAATGGATCTTCTTTATCAGCTTGTTTTTTCCCACAATTACAAGCGGCTTTCATCTTGAGTTGACTAGAATGTGGCATCAAGGGAAGGTGTGAGTTACTCTCAGTGTCTATCTCATCCTCTGTCTTATGTAACTGTAATAAAATCTTGCTTAAATAACTAATACACTTTGGTTTTCTTTGGTTGGATTTTTAGCCACACAAACACTGTGTAAGTCATTATGGTGACTTATAACAAAAGTTACCCTTAACTTGCTGGAACCAAAAATGTGCTATAATGGTAGCTGGACAAGTCTATTCGGGTAAAGGACAACTTTTTAATATAACTTTAGAAGGACAAAGGCTTAGTAAAAATATCTTGTAAATATATTCATTTTTTTTCCATCACTTTATATCAACTGACAATAGTCATTTATCTCATTGTTCTGAATGCAAGCTAAATAAAAATAATGTCAAAAGACATGCTTTGAAACTCATATTTCGTCATAAAAATACATTTTTCAATTATTTTTTCCTTTCTAAAATATATCACACCAGTTTTCATGCACACTTACAAGAACTTCAGTAAGACGCCATGCTCAAGTATTCTCAGTGCTTGATAGCAAAACAAGAACCTGAGTAGTGTAGAATTTCAATTTCGAAAAACGGCCATAATTCTGTCAACATCCATGTTAGGTTTGGGCCTTGTATAGTAACCTCATATTATACTCTCAAATAAGTGTGTGAAATTTCAACCCATTCCCTTTAGTAGGTTTGGAGATACTTACTTTCACCCAAAAACTTAACCATATTGTGACACTGTTGCCTGAGTACAATAGCTCCCCCTTTTCTTCGAAAAGTCAAGTTTCTTCGAAAAGTCAAGTTAAAAAGAACCATATAGGTTCACAACCAATAGATTCAGTTATTTTTTTACAACCATCTGGTTTTTAAGTGTTTGCTTCCTATTTTTGCATTAATTTGTTATATATTTTCAAAACAATACTAGATATACATACTGGATTAACACAATGATTGCCTGTCAGACTGATTTCCTCACAGAGTTGTCTCCCATTTTTCCAGAATCTCTCACATGAGTCTTCCAGCTGTTTCATGTATTTATCACAGGCAGGACCTCTAGCAAACTGACTGAATACTTTCTTTGCTTGTGCTAACTGTAACCAAAGTGAGGCATTGATATAACCATTACTGCATCAAAAAATCAACAAATGCCTTGGTTTTTATAATCCTTCCAGTCATGTTTTTTTTTTTTTTTTTTTTTTCACAGGTCGGGGAAAGGGAACTTTCTTTTAAACAATTCTAATCCTAATTTAATTCAGAAAAGAGATAAAATTTAAAATAAAGTGAATTTTAGAGAAAAACTGCATGATTTAAAAAAAAATTTGAGGTAAAATAATGTCCAACATGTATAGTTAACAGTCTATATATATAAAACTATACAATGATTTTTCTTGAAAAAACAGAACAAATTCAACTAAAACTTTCCTTTTTTATTGAATGAGGTCAAAGATTTTTAAATTCACCATATGCATGACCGTACATAACAAAATACTAAAAGTAAGAGTTGCGCCAATAATACAGAGTTAGAGAATACATTGTCATCATGTATCTTTAACATTTTTTTTTTGTGTTTTTTTTTTGTATGCTCTATTGAAAACTATTCAGGAACTATAATTAAGGGAAACAAACCTTGCTAAGATGGTAGTTAGTGACATAATGAGTGGGTAAATTTTCCTGATAGGAACTTTCTGCTACTGGTAAAACCTTGTTACACCGACTGAAATAATGAAAATCAACATGTTAAAAACAGTTTTAAAATCTATATACATCTAGTCTGTTTATCCAAATACTTGAACTTGAACTTGTTTTACCCTTATGGCAACTTAAATAATCTAACTTTTGTGTTGGATTTCAAGTTACACTGACACTGTAATGGTTATATGGTGACATTCCAGCTTTACTGCTGCAGGAAGACCTCTGTGCCCCTCAATACATTATTTCAGGCACAAGTGGGCAAATGAGTAAAACCACTTACGTTCAGTAAGCTAGCTGGATAGCTTCCTAACCTGAACTTCTTCGTCAAATGATAAAAATACTCATTCCTGACTAGTCTTGAATCCAAAGCAGTAAAGAAAGAAAGAATTGAAGTTAATAATTGCAACCACCCGGCCATTAAGGTCCTATATAAATTACTTGATACAAATATATTTTAGTATGACTATTGGAAGCTATAAGCTTAATGAAACACTCTTAAATCCATACCTGTAAACAACCAGTATAAAAAAAATTAGTTTAAATTCTCTTGTTGAAGGAAACAATGGCTTGCCCCAATAGAGTCTGGGCACACAGAGTTTCATAGAAAGTCATAAGTATAAAATATGTCTTAAGACCAAAACAGAGTTAATTTTTGTTGAAAAGAAAATGTCCTAACTTATGACTCTTCAATTTCTGAATATAGCCATTAAGATGAACATTTACACAATGTGGATTGAAGCACATGCCATTGTATTTTGTAACTCTTCTTTGACGAAACGACTTCAATAAAGTCTAAAACTTTTACTAAAGATAAAAACGAAAATATTTATTGAAACGGTTTTAAGTCAGTCCTAGAGTTGGTCATAAGTGCTAGGACCTTGGATACACTTAGGACTTTCTATTAAACGCAGCGCAGATTCATGATACAGGTAAGTTAACATACTTCTCGGAGAATCTCAGATCTGTTTCGAGAAGAGATCGGAGTGTATTGCAGTGTGGCTGGAGTTTAGGATCTAGCTTCTCTGAGAATAACATAAGATATAACTTGTTTGCCAAGGTAAACCACGTCTCACTTGTAGCAAGCTGTAATTGGGGAGAAAACAAAATGTGAGCACATATAACAAGTTTGAAAATATTTTGGTAGCAATTTCTTAATAATCTGATATTTATGTGTTCACTTGTTACTGAATTTTTTTTAAACATTAATCAAAAGTTATAAGATTTAGAAGTTAAGCTTTACAGTCGAACAAAATTTATAAGGCTATGAAGACATAATGTTTTATTGACGACAGTAAGTGAGTTAACATTTACATTCATGTATGAGGGATTATCCAAAAATTCGTGGACTTTTTAAATATCTCTTGAACGTCAACATGTATTGTAATGAAAATTTATCAGCATTCATTGTAAAAAATTTATCAATACATTTTGAAAGGAACAGTTAATTGTGTCAATAGATAATGATTTTATATTGCTTTTTGAACATACACGGCACCCGGCGCACGGTAGAACAGCGCAGTATGTCAACGTATATTTCTTGCTAAAAAACTAAACTAGAACTCCGCGAGTCGGATGTGTCGCCTTGTGAACAATATAGTTTAAGAGAAATGGCCAGGACAAAAATGAAATTTGAAAATCAACAAAGGGCAATAACTCAAAAAATAAGAAATGCAGATCAGCAGTTTCTGTGCACTGCACTTCTTATCAATAAGATCTATCACACTGTTAAGTTTCAAGTCTAAAGCTTTTATAATTTATGAGAAATGGCCTGGATAAAAATAAAGTATGAAAATTAACAAAGGGCAATAACTCAAAAAATAAGAAATGCAGAGTACCATTTCTTGGGCACTGCACTTCTTCTTAATGAGATCTATCATCCTATGAAGTTTCAGGTCCATAGCTTTTATACTTTAGGAGAAATGGCCTGGACAAAAATAAAGTATGAAAATTAACCAAGGGCAATAACTCAAAAAATATAAAATGCAGAGTACCAGTTCTTGTGCACTGCACTTCTTCTTAATAAGATCTATCATCCTATGAAGTTTCAGGTCCATAGCTTTTAAACTTTAGGAGAAATGGCCTGGACAAAAATAAAGTATGAAAATAAACAAAGGGCAATAAATCAAAAAATAAGAAATGCAGAGTACCATTTCTTGGACACTGCACTTCTTCTTAATGAGATCTATCATCCTATGAAGTTTCAGGTCCATAGCTTTTAAAGTTTAGGAGAAATGGCCTGGACAAAAATAAAGTATGAAAATCTTTTATAATTTATGAGAAATGGCCTGGACAAAAATAAAGTATGAAAATTAACAAAGGGCAATAACTCAAAAAATAAGAAATGAAGAGTACCAGTTCTTGGACACTGCACTTCTTCTTAATGAGGTCTATCATCCTATGAAGTTTCAGGTCCATAGCTTTTATACTTCAGGGGAAATGGCCTGGACAAAAATAAAGTATGAAAATTAACCAAGGGCAATAACTCAAAAAATATGAAATGCAGAGTACCTGTTCTTGTGCACTGCACTTCCTGTTAATGAGATCTATCATCCTATGAAGTTTCAGGTCCATAGCTTTTATATTTTAGGAGAAATGGCCTGGACAAAAATAAAGTATGAAAATTAACAAAAGGCAATAACTCAAAAAATAAGAAATGCAGAGTACCAGTTCTTGTGCACTGCACTTCTTCTTAATGAGATCTATTATCCTATGAAGTTTCAAGTCCATAGCTTTTATACTTTAGGAGAAATGGCCTGGACAAAAATAAAGTATGAAAATAAACAAAGGGCAATAACTCAAAAAATAAGAAGTGCGTAGTACCGGTTCTTGTGCACTGCACTTCGGGTCATTTTAAAAAGCATGCATACCAAGTTTGAAGTCAATCCGACTTATAATGACTTATGCTCTGGACAAGCTTTAGGGGACGCCAACACCGACAACGACGCCGACGACAAAAGTAACCCCTATATGTCGCCTTTTTTAAAGGCGACACAAAAATTAACACAGAAAACCCGCTGAACATCGCATGCTTCTTCTATGATGTCATTTAAGTAATCCTTAAAATAATGGACGTCATTTCCGTTTATTTTTTGTTGATATCGCTAGAAATGCCTTACGCCTTTATTGTTTACAACGGGAAAATGACGGACATGCTGTAATTAGAAAATCGCTTGATCATAAACGATCATCAATTTTTGTTGTAATTTCGAAATGACACAAAAACATTTGATAAAAATCAGCAGACGAACAGAGAAAAGGAAATTTCACGATCATTAGTGTTAAAGTGGCATAAAAATATTTAGTGATGGACATTACTTTGAGAAGCAGTAACCGTCATTGACTGCGTAACGGTGAAGCACAAGTTGTACGTTAATATTATGACGTTGACGTCAATAACTTTTTGGAGTGCCCCGCTGTCACCGACATGTGTTTATGTGAAATTAAGTATTGTTGTAATGTAAGAAGCTACTCACATGAATTTTTCTGTGTTTATTTGTTATTAATTCTTCTAAACAGTGTAAGAATTTCAAATCAATATCTCAAATATATTTTACGCAACAAAGAAAGTCAACGAATTTTTAAATAACCCCTCGTATGTATCTGATTGAGTGTATGTGTGTTTAGGTTATCTACCCTTGCCACTGAATTAAACAATATGGCCAGACAAACCTCATGTCTAATTCTACTATTAACAAATTATCCCTGTTAACAAACTTACCTCAAAGGTTGCAGTGACTGGGTGCCGTCCCACATTATCATCAAAACCTTTTGTCAGTGCCATATCAATATGTTGCCATATAAACTCCTTAAAACTAAATTCTCCTCCATTTCTGGAGAGCCCTTGTGACCTTGACCTGTCTATACCACCTTGACCTCTTCTATTTGATTGATAACTTTTCCTTGGCAGATCTGAATCTGTGTAAATGCAGAGAAGAAAATCATTAAATTAAAACACCCCCAAATGAGCAAATTAAGTTTCAAAACTGGAATTTCTAAATGTAATAATATTAATGTACATTTTAATATTCTACTTATTTCATGTAAATTATAAGCTAGTTGGAAAGCTTCATCACATGAAGAAGCCAAAGTCCCTGTCAAGATTCAAACCCACAGCAGTGATGGGCGAGTGATTTAAGTCCAAGACCTTAACCATTAATTACGGTTTGAAATGAAAAGCTATGAAAGAAAGTCAACATAAACTGTGCTGTCTGGCATATTCTATATATAGCAGAACATTTATAATTTACCTGCATCATGCTGTAATGTATTTTCTCTGATCTGCTGCAGGAAAAATGAAACTGGGTCAGCGGCCTCATTCTGGTACACATGAATAAATACAAACTCCTGATTGGCTGGCACAGCAAACAGTGAATTGTTACTATAAATAGATTGAAAACATACATTGAAACAGCATCAGATGTATTAAGGTATGACAAACCCATCATTAACTAATAAAAATATTGCACATTTCATCACCTTCCCTTTATCACACAAAGACTTTCTAGACAGTCATGATGGCTTACTGAGTGTGTGCATATACATGTAACAGAGAGATTAACTATTTTATACATGTATAAACCTTGCCCTATAAGCACCGAATAACGGTAAATAAAAAGACTGATTGATAGATTGCAAATGCTGATCATATAGAGAAATGTAGTCCCTGTAGGGCATGGCATTCCATTCAACTTTTCATTGCTCCAAATTTCATATAAGTTAAGAAGAAAAAAAACAAGGAAAATATTGACTTAACTTATGTTTATATGTATATAATTATGTACCTGATATTGGTAATAACTCTGGATTTTCTCAGGATCTTGTATATCTGATCCTCCATGCAGTGCTGCAGCCTTTTGATTGGATGTATTCTCTGAAAACAACAACAACAACAATACAATTAAATAAGACATATTTTAAGCTTATAAAAATTCCTAGATCAAAGAAAATAGGCCTTTGTTCTGGTTGGGTTTGAAGTGATGTCCATACAGTTTTCTATCAACTTTCCAACTGAACTGGTGGGTAAAGATACTGTATACTGTTACAATTGTGTTTCTTAGTAAAGCTGTCTCTAATAAGTGCACACTTATGAAATTTTCATACATGAAAACCCTATCTAATGGTAATTTTCTCTTGCTATAATATCTAAAATATACAAGAAAACACACAAAATTTACATTCTATTATCTCAACATGTGAATAAAACATAAGTGGCCATCTTATAGGACATCATATTTATTTTTATTGTCCATGACAACATGGCTTAGAAAAATTTGAAACCCTTAAGGCGCTAATTGTTGATCATACAGAATGTGCAATATTTGGGTGAATACTTTTAATATACTAGCTGAACAGTTTTTTTCCCATGAATTTATTAGAGCCATCATTGATTCAGTGCAGGGCATACTGACAATAAATTCAATTCAAAGGTCACTAAAACAAACCCAATTAAAATTATTCATGAATATGAAATCAATTTGAAGTTTTCAAAACACAAACAAAAGAAAAATTATCATTCACACATTTTTATGCTATATCAATACCTCAACGTACCTGAGGTCTTGCCTTGTATCCAGTGTTCTCCACCAATTCTTCTGGATCATATTCTATAGTTGATGTCTCAAATACAAAGAGAACTCTTGGTGAACATGGTCGCCCATTATATTTCCAATCTTTAGAGATTGGTAGATCTAGGAGCTGTTCTGTTACACATTTCTGTACTTTCATCCTGTAGTAAAATTATATTTAATTATAAAATCAGTTTGTATGACCAAAAATAACTTAACACCATGCATTAAACCCTTAACACCCTAAGTTCCTTAAACAGACAAACCTAAAGTACCTTAAATGGACTTGTCAATATCTTAAGCTGGACAAAACTATTCATTAGTTTTACCGAAATTCTAAAACTGAGTAGTGAATAGTGTAGACTGTGATCAAACGGCATGGATGTTGCGACTGATTTTGGGCTGTACTGGTCACATGGTTAAAATCTGTTGCAAACATCAGAGTAAAGGTGAAAATTCCATATTTCTAGTTTATATTATCATTTTGTATTTAAGAGATTCAGAGATATTTCTATACATGATACTGTTAGTTTATACCTTATAGAGTCCAGAATCCTGAATAAAATAACATATGTAACATCAAAAGATGAACCTGGGTGTGATATCTGAAAGAGTACAGCAAAATTACAATGTATTATATAGAGGATATTGAATGAGTGTACGTTCAATACTGAATTTATTGCACAAGTTGAATAATATTATTGTATTCAAGGAGTGCAATAAATTCAGTAATGAACTTACACAATTTTAATATTCTATTTATCACATAACCAAAATAAAGACGGTTAAAAGTTTAGAAACACCAATAAATCATACTATAACTGGAAAAAAAACATTGCCATTTGACACTTAATGCAAATGCCAGTGATTTTTCTTACTTTATTGGAAGAGGCCTTAGCCTCTTGATTTTGGGAAAAATTGCTGATTTTGGAAGTAAAAAAGCTGGTTTAAGTTCAGATTTTTGGGAAAACTTCATGATTTTAAAGAAAATTTCAATTGGGAAGAGGCCTTTTTTCGGAGTCTGTTATATAAGTAGGCAAATCACTGAATGCTAATATTTTACAATAGAGACATTAATTTTTTATTTCAGAATTCTAAAATGAAGCCTTTTTCTCTCTATCAATATATCACTATGACTAACTCTAAATTCTAAAATGAAGCCTTTTTCTCTCTATCAATATATCACTATGACTAACTCTAATTAATAAAATTTTACAGTGAAAGAAGCTCAGCTAGCCAAGTTCTGATAGCTAAGTATTTCCCCTATTACATGGCATACATTATGTCGAACATCAACAATATATCATGTGCTTATTAACCAGTAACATTGTGTATGCATGTTGTTATAATTCTGTATAATGTAACTCTACATGTAATGTATGACATTGTGTTTTTTTGTGTATATAATCAGTAATCGTATGTTATTATGTTATGTTCTCATGTAAATGTGTTAATTAATTGTTATATCAGTCACTGAAAAGTGAAATAAAAGATTATATATACATTAATCAAAGATATACATGTAATCTTATACTCACCACAAGTATATGAGAAACTTGAAACATGAAGAGTAGACACTTAGCATTGTGACAATCCTCTTGTTGCCATAGTGTCTGAAAATCCTGCAAATAGTTGTATAATACAAGTGTTTAAACTCAAAGCTCAAAGGCATAGGGTTTTATGAAAAGAACAAGCTGAAACTTTGATTTCTGAAGAGTCATATACTGTTCTGGCCAAATCAAAAATAATCATATTCTGTGCATAAAACTATAATGTGCATTGTTGAAAAATGCCCTCTGCAAGTTTTTCTTACTATCATATTTCATCACTTTTTTAAGCAAGGGCTGCATTATAGTTCTAGACATGTTCTTTTGACAGGTCACCGGCTTTCATTTAGTATGTTTTGTGTGAATTTTAGTCATTCCTAGACATTTTATCAATTGATCAAAATTACCAATTTTTCAAAACTGTATCTATAATCTTATCATCTGAAAAATATACCATCATTGACTAGATTTATATCAATGACAGCTTTAACTATATGTATATGTACCAATTAAGCTTCTCCTTCTTCCGCCATTGAAAATATACATTTTTGTTACTTTTATTCACGGACTAAAAATAAAATTTTCTGTTTAAATATTCAACATTTTGCAATATATAAATAACCCAACCTTCAGCTTACCTTTACAGAGGCATCCTTAAGTCTCTGGCACACTGACGTCAATCTGTAAGAATCTAGTATACTGGTGAGATGTAGGTATACCACATTGCTGTCAATATCATAGTAACACTCTATGTCACCCTGTAAAATATGCCACCATAGAGCTCAATTTGTTTGCGAGAAATGATGCTCTTATAAAATCTTGGTTTGTAATATTTGAAAAAAAGAGGGGATCAAACTTCTTTTACTCGTCAAAATAAGAAAGAAATAAAAGAAATACAACACATCCACACCAGTGCAGGTTGAGTAATTTATAGTTATCTACTAGTTTCAGTTCTTAACAAACCTTCATCTAGATAAATATTTTACAAAATTTCGAGCTAAAGTATAAAAAAACATGGATGTATTTTATATTATATAAACATTTTTTTTTACTCATGTATAAGCATAACAAGAGCTGCCCCACAAGAAGTTGATTTATCTTATGACATAAAACTTCTCTTTTACTCTAACCCAGATCCTACATGTAATTAAAAAAAAAAAACAGAAATAAAAGAAAGTTTGCTCAAAATGTTAAAAATATTTCTACATTTAGCAATGTCTATGTCATTAAAAAATCTCATTATAGAAAAATGCTTTGTAAAAATTACTAAGTGCTAGACAGAAGACTAAATGGCCAGTTTTAAATGCATAACTTTGATAAAAAAAATCAGAAAAGGCAAACATTCTTTATATTTTCCTCAAAATGAATGAAAAAGGGAGGTAATTTTGAAGTGTTTAATTTTGAAGTGATATCTTCATAGTTTCTGAGAAAAAGGACCTTAAGAAATGGTTAATCAAACTGAAAAGGGGTAAACATTTGCAAATATTCATTTTAGGATTACCGGTATCTGCCTGTATGAAATTGCATTTTTTTATAACAAAATCATCTATACAAAGTTTGAAAAGCTTTCATAGTATCAAAAATAATCAACCTTAACACAAAATTAACCAGAATGCCAATTCTGACAAAAGAGTCATGACAATGGATCCACATTTTTTTCTTCAAAAAGAGGCGGTAAAAATTAAACTACCCAATATGAAACAAAAATATGCTTACTTGATTTATACTATCCTCAAGGTATCCCTCCACACCCTGCAAATATACATATACATTGTATTTTGAATAAAAAAGATTTTTTTTTAATTAAATACATGTACTGGTACCGTTGGCCTAGTGGTTAAGACGGCTTCAGATTAGGAGGTCCAAGGTTCAAGCCCCACCTTGAGCGTTAATTGAAGGATGAATCTTTCTCGTTCGGAAATGTCTGCTTGGTGAGCCACGAGGCAGTTAAATGAATGGTTACTGATTTCTATCCGCCTGGCATAGTGGTAGTTGGGAAGTACATGGTATACAATCAAAAGGTGTCTCATATTAAAGTCAGTTATTACTGACCCTTTCAGTAGGGGTGGCACTATGATAAACAAGACCCGTTTACACGTTACTCTTATTCTAGAAACTACAATAGAGATTTACTCTATAAATTGTTACATTGGACATGGCCATCTTTGAATAAGGAAGTTTACATCAACAGTCTAGAGGTTTATGTTTAAGGTAGTACACCCCTAATGGACACTATAAGGAACTGTAAAATTGACAACATAGGACAGTTATATGCCTTAAATCACCTGTATGCAAAATTTAAGCAAAATTTATCGTGTGGTTTATGAGTTATGGACATTTTTCTGAACTAAAACTTTGCCATTAGAAGGGCTTTTTTCAGAAATGAGGAAACTCTAAATAATTTATAATATCATCATTATGAAAAATGTTTTTAATATGTATAAAAATGTAACCATACCCCACCCACTTTTAACACTTATGTGAAAAAAACCTTTTTTTAAATATCCCTAAAATTTTCCACAATGAGGGGCAGTTTTCAAAGTTTGCATAAATTTTCTTAAATGTATATTGGTTGGTCTTGCAACATATTAAATACTTTTACCGTGTAGTTTTTATATTATTAAACTTTGAAAATATCTGGTATCATATTTGCTATTAAATTTGGCATTATTAATTTTAGTAAATAAATACCTATAAAAATTATGTAATTAAAATGAAACACTTTTTTCTTCCATTAATGATCTGAGAGAATGTTAAAAAGACAAGAGGGCCATGATGGCCCTGAAGTCGCTCACCTGTATGTAGGCCCCCCAACCCCCACCCCCACCCCAAACGTTGCAGGGCCAATTTAACCCAAGAGCTTTTATTTGCACAAACTTGGTAGACACCCATATGAAGATGTTTCATGCTAAACATCTAAGCTTTAGCTCATTGGGCTTTTTAAAAGAAGATTTTTCTTAAGTTTTTACTATACACATAAAGATAAAAACAATGACACCCCTGGGGCCGGGCCAGTTTTGACCCAAGGGCTTTTATTTGAACAAACTTGGTAGACACCCATAAGAAGATGTTTCATGCTTAATATCTAAACTCTAACTATTTGGGTTTTTTCAAAGAAGATTTTAAGTTTTTGCTATACACATATAAGGAAAATCAATGACCCCCGGCGCGGTGCCAATTTTGACCCCAGGTCTTTTATTTGAACAAACTTTGTAGACACTCACTAAAAGATGTTTCATGCTTAATATCTTAACTCTAGCTATTTGGGTTTTTTCAAAGAAGATTTTTTAAGTTTTTGATATACACATATAAGGAAAATCAATGACCCCCGGGGCGGTGCCAATTTTGACCCAAGGGCTTTTATTTGAACAAACTTGGTAGACACTTATTAGAACATGTTTGATGCTAAATATCTTAGCCGTAGCTCTTTGAGTTCTTTAAAAGAAGATTTTTTAAATTTTTACTATATGCATATAGGGAAAATCAATGACCCCCGGGGCGGGGCCAATTTTGACCCCAGGGCTTTTATTTGAACAAACTTGGTAGACACTTATTAGAACATGTTTCATGCTAAATATCTTAGCTCTAACTCTTTTGGTTCTTTAAAAGAAGATTTTTTAAGTTTTTACTATATGCATATAGGGAAAATCAATGACCCCCTGGGGCGGTGCCAATTTTGACCCCAGGGCTTTTATTTGAACAAACTTGGTAGACACTTATTTGGACATGTTTGATGCTCAATATCTTAGCTCTAGCTCTTTGAGTTCTTTAAAAGAAGATTTTTTAAATTTTTACTATATGCATATAGGGAAAGTCAATGACCCCCGGGGCGGGGCCAATTTTGACCCCAGGGCTTTTATTTGAACAAACTTGGTAGACACCCATTAGAACATGTTTCATGCTAAATATCTTAGCTCTAGCTCTTTGGGTTCTTTAAAAGAAGATTTTTTAATTTTTTACTATATGCATATAGGGAAAATCAATGACCCCCCGGGGCGGGGCCAATTTTGACCCCAGGGATTTTATTTGAACAAACTTGGTAGACACTCACTAGAAGATGTTTCATGCCAAATATCTAAGCTCTAGCTCATATGGTTTTTTAAAAGAAGATATTTAAAGTTTTTCCTTTTGGTTGCCATGGCAACCAGAGTTCTGCATGGAATTAAATTCTTTGAACAATTTTTAAAGGTGACCACCAAAGGAACATTCCTGTGAAGTTTGGATGAAATTGGCTTAGTGGTTTATGAGGAGATGTCATTTAAAGTAAAAGTTTACGGACGGACGACGGATAGACGCCGGACGGACGCCGGACGAAAAGCGATCACAAAAGCTCACCCTGTCACTTTGTGACAGGTGAGCTAAAAAAAAAAAAAAGAAAAAAAAAAGAAAGAAAAAAAAGTTGCCCCTTCTGGGGTTTGAACCCACGCCCCTCAGTTTCTATACACTTTACAGTGATTCTAGCCTATTTGAATACTCTTTAAAGTGGAGGTAGTGCATTAGGGGTGTACTACCTTAATACGTCAAGATTACTCAGCCACTAGTAGTTGGGTCAAATGAATGCATGGAACAACAGTCACTTTGATGATAGTGTAGGTGGGTTAGAATTGTCAATAATGGTTTAAAGGGTAATATAAAACACAACTTAATAAACTGCTTAATAAACTGTTTCAAGAATACAAATTGTACAATGTTGGATTCTTTAATGTTTTGATTAAGTTATCTAAACGTTTCTTATTGATTTTCAGTTTTTATGGGTTATTTTTGTTCTGTTGGGTTTTCAACGATTATTCACCTTATTCAACAGAGGCCTATAAAAGTCCTCTTCTTCCCAAACAAAATTTTCTTTAAAACCATGCAGTTTTCCCAAAAAATCTGAACTTGCACCAGCTTTTTTAAAATTTGTAATTTAAGAGATAATTTTCCCAAACTGAAGAGACTTAGGCTTCTTCCCAATTAAGTGAGAAGTACCACTGGTTTTATGTCGCACCAACACTGTAAAGGTCCAGCTTAATTGGTGGAGGAAGATATCAGGTGTCCCAGCATTAAAATTTCAGGCACTGACAGGCACTCAAGTAGAACCACCAACAGTCCATTATTCTAGCTTCATCACATAAAAACAATTTAAGTCCCTGGCAGCATTCAAACCTGCAGCAGTGCGGTCAAGGGTTAGTTGTTTGAAGTTAGAAATATTAACCACTAAGCCACAGACACCCTATTTCAAACAAACATTCAAGTTAAAAATTTGTTGAATAATAACAAAACATATAAATATTATAATATATCGGATGATACCTACAAGTAGTTGAAAAATAAATCTACAATCTTCAGCATATTTTATATTTTACCTTGAATATGTCGGCATCTAGAATTGGGTTGAATAAAGATGCCTTAGAAGTAGCTGTTTTGTACTGGCTCTTTCCAATGATGGACACAACACATACTTTATTGTCTTTAAACTGGCTTGGCCTGAAATAAATGTTTATTCATGCTTTCTTTGACAAAATGAATATATTTGAATGAATGCTAAATTTACATGATTATAATATTTTCTGATAACAGCATAAATTTTTATTTGCATATTATAAACACTTTGTATAATGTGCGTATGTACCCTAAGAACAGAAACACGTAAATAAAAATGTTGCATTAAAGACTATTATAAACTATGTGTGCGCATAAAAATGTATTGCTGTGCTTTGTTCTTTAAAAGACAAACTCCACGTGAATTAAAATAATGCAATCATCAAATCTCAATAAAGTAATGAACATAAACTTATACCCATCATGCCATGCAGTGTTTTTTTTTTCCTGTATTTTAATATAGCCCAATAAAGGTTGTTTCCCCTAGCTCAAAATAGGTATATTTTCCCCTACGAAAGCTAATATGCCCTGTGCACTTCTTCACCAAAACCATGACTTAACACAGTGTTTATTTTCAGTTTTGGGGGAAGGGGGTCAGTGCCCATTGGGTGGGGAAAAAAAGCGCGTAAATGCCAAAAAAGGGGAATTTTCAGTGTTATCAATATTCAATAAAAAGACTAAAAATACATGACTTTTTAACAATCCTATAAAATAAATAAAACAACTAATTGAAATTAGTTTACAACTTTATAAACTGAGTGACTTCAGTTCAGTTTGATTCTAGTTTGGGTTTATTTTTTTGACGGTGGGGAATTTTCGCAATTTCATGGGGAAAAATATATACTCCGAGAGGTGGGGAAAGGGGCCGAATATCGCCGAATATTTCGACCAAAAAAAACACTGCTTAACAGCATCAGACCTATTATATCAGCTAGAAGACAGAAAGCTGTCCTTATAGCATGTGCTATGTAGCCTACCATGCATGTTAAATTGCATTGAAATTGAATATTTTATAAAATGTGTGGGTAAATTCCATTCTCAGTTGTTGGAATTTGATTTTCCCCTTTTAGCTGAGCCTTTGAAAAGCTTTTTTAGCAACTCTAGCACTTCTTAGCACACACTCGTGGATCAGACCCTGACCACAGACACTTGGGGTGTGGAGCTCAAAACGCCTTAAAATTCAAATAAAACATATCCTGGACTGATGTATATTCGCAGTATTTGGTACATCCATGAGGAATAATGTGGAATAAAGATATATAATAAATTATACACATAATGTATGCTTACAATTGGCCTTTTTCAATTTCAAGTCAGTTCAAGTTTCACCAACTTACACTTGTATAAATTGCCAGTGATAACTTTAAATAATAAGCGTCTGTCATGACGGCCACAATATTGGAACTGTATGTTAATTCACGGACGACTACAATTACGTCACTGTAGGTCAAATCAGTTCAAGACAAAAATTCCAGTCACTATAAACTGAGAAAATATCAATTTTTCTGACAATTGTTGATTTTTTACACCTATTTCTTATTTACAGTATGTAAGAAGTAGTAAAAAACTAAAATAGTGAATGAATTTGATTTTCATCTCCCCTTATGACCCTCATTTCTGGAAAAAGATTTAAGTATGTAAAGTGCTTGCACATTGTAATCTAAGCATCAGACCTGGGGTAATCACTAATCGTAATCATCGATTTTTTAATTGATTACATGATTACAGTGTAATCATCATGTAATTGATTACCTTGCTCAAAATTGATTACATTAATTGTAATTAATCAATTACAGCTTAAATTCAGTCTGTAATTATGATTACAATTTGATTGATATTGATTACTTTCAGATTTTACATGAAACTATTGAAATTCAAATGATTTATTTCACATGTTACAGTTTAACTAAGGTAGTAAAATATCAAGTGGGACATTTTAAGACATCACTCACAATGAAGAAATAAGTTTTAATCCATACAGTTAACCAAATTCTAACTGAAAGATAGACATCATTGTTTGGCTGGTATTCTAACCAAAATGTCAAATCATTGGATTTATGATGTCTTTGAATTTCCTAAAGAAACATCTGGAAATGTGACAGTCCAGTGCAAATTGTGCCCTAAGAAGATAAATGGAAACACTAAGTCACATTCAAATTTCATTACCCACATAAAGGTATGTTAAATTTTGTTTCACATATTTTGGTTAAACCATGTTTTAAAAAGTTTCAAACAATGTAGATAACTTCTTTACTTTGTATTTTAGAGTTTATGTCAGATGCATATTACCATATTTTAATTATATGCAACAGTTATTTTGTAAGGTGATAGACAAAGTGTCTATATTATAATGGATACTGTTGTACCATTGAAGTGTTTGTAAAAAAACTGATAATTTCTTTGTAAAGTCTATTGTGTCTTTGAATTCCCATATAAAAATTTATTGTTTTCACACCTGTTTTAACACCTGTTTACAGTATACTGTACAATTGACACTTTCAAAAAATTCTGTTGCAGAGAGTTCATTATGAAACCTACACCAAGAAGACTGAGGACCATTCCTGCATTATTGGCCCCTGTAGAGAGTTTGTTTAGTGTTGCGGGTAAAATTTTCCGTCCTGATAGATGCAGTCTGACTGATAGGCGGTTTCATGAACTTATGATGCTAAAGTGCAATGCTAAAATATGATAAAGTGATGTGACAGTAACTAAAAGTGTGTTAAAATGATAACTGTTGATGAGCTGGAAATCCTTTGTGTATATAATGTTTATATTAAATAGCATTAAGACACTTTTGTTTATAGTTATACATGGAATGTAATCAATTATCAATCAATTACTTTCTCAAAGTAATTGTAATTTAATTGATTACAGAGGCAAGTCTGAGTAATCAATTGTAATCAATTACAATAAAATCTGAAAGTAATTGTAATTTAATCAATTACTGATCAGTGTAATCATCCCCAGGTCTGCTAAGCATGTGATTACATCTTAAAGTATGATGTTGACATAAAAGTATGCAAATTTATATACAATGCGATTTTAGATACATCAACAATATATATAGAGGGGATTTAATAGAAACCCATAGGATACTAAATGGAAAATATTCAATCAATTCAGAAAGATTTTTCAAGAAGTCTAACGTGTCAGACACTAAAGTATGAAGTTTACAAATCAACTCTAAACAAAGGACTTTTACTGCAAAATAACTTTTCTCCATTAGAATTGCTAAACAGAGGAACAAATTGCCAGAATTTCTGGCAGAAAGGGTTGTTTTGGCACTATCCGTTGATACCTTCGAAACCAGACAAGAGTAGACCACCACTGGAATGATATGAACAGATATGGGACTCAAGAAGCAACGCCTACTATCTAACTCACATCCAAGATGCAAATGTAAATAATTTGTCTACTTTCACTTTTAAATTTAACAATTCGTCAAATGAATTTTAACATTTCAACTCAACCAGGTGAAAGAATGTTTTTGACTGTTAAAACACGCACTGTTACTGCTTGTTATAATAGGTAACAAACGTGTTAAATCACTTTAAAACTTACACAAAATCGTGTTTTACTGGAAAAGAATTTGTTGTGGCTTCCACTGCCGACATTTTACCATGATAAAATCCGTGCCACTTATCTAAAACCCGGCACTTCTGTGGCCGTCCACTACCTAATTGGACTCGGCCCGGTGAATTTTCGTACTATTAGTTCTATAGTAAATCAGTCAAATTTGAGGTTTAATTCTGGATTCCATTGTTCTTGATGAATTATAAACTGTCTTCAACTTAAAACATTAACACTGTCTAAGTCAAATGATGCCCAAAATATAATAGGTTAGCCATCTACTTTTTTCAGAAATCTTCATTCTGTTGTAACACTGTTTAAATTCACCACATTAAAAACTCCTGACAGCTGGTGGGTAGTACATCTTTAATCCTTCCACCAACAAATGAGTTCCTGGAGAATACACAAAAAACAACTTTTAAAGTCATCATATAACACACAAAAACTACACACATGCAATAAATACACTTTAATTATGACCAATCTAACTAGAGATGACTTAAATTGGGCCATTTCATAATTTTAAAGAACTACTTTCTAGACTACAATGGGTTCGGTCTAATTCCGTACCGGGTTGAGACCAATTGTAAAAAAATCAGATATATCGATAGTATGTAATTTTGGGGAAAAAATGTTATATTATAAATTAATGTTCAATAATATGAAATTAGGCAAAGCCTATGAACGGGGAAGTCGTTAAAAAATACTTTCATTCTTTCCGTTTTAAAGGTGTCATTCGATATTACATACACCGCTTCCGTTTTCACTCGGAACACTCGACGATTATTACTAATCCGAAAAGTTGAGATTTGTTCCGTTATCGGAATACCCCGCCTATTATCATTGACATACATTGTAAATGGCGGCGCCCGACTAGAACTGACACTGAAAATTTTATTGATAGGTATAGAATTCTATATATTTTTTAAATGTTTTTTATTTGATTTTCGTGTAGTCTATAGCCGGGCAAGCCAAAGCCCGGATCCGCTTTGCGGGCCCGGTCTTTGACTTCCCCGTATAATATGAAAAAGGCAAAGCCTCAAGCGAGCTCGATGTACTTTTTACGTGAAATAGTATGAAATAATCGCTCATTTTTATTTCAAATGCAGTGACGAGTGCGTGTGACGTCACACGTACTGTGTTAAATATGGCTCCGCCCCTGTCGTGAAATGAATAACGAGTTTTGAAAACGTTTATAAAACTATGTTTATTTTATTTCACTCTATAATTTTTCAAGCGAAATAAAGATTATTTAAAGTGAAATAAATGTAAAACTTAAAACGTTTGCGACATTAAAATAGCGTACTTGATTTGTTTGTTTTGCACGCGTTGTTTGGCGCTACATTGTGACGTCACGTAAACAATACTTTAAACGTCTGTACAGCGTTAACAACTGAATAAAAGGTATTGGTGTTCGAATTCATTTTCTTAGTTAGACCATTTTCTTTCATTCTAGATAGTTTTCACAACAAAATTCGACAAAAAAAATGTTTTTATTTATCAGATTTCAAACAAAATGGCGCCTTCGATTTTCATTTTTTATACACAGCTTCCGTTATGCTGGTTCCCTGTCCAATTATGGTTCCCATAGACGTGCGCGGGTGACCAGTCTACATGCACATCCGTTTTCAGCCAGAATTCCTCAGTTTTTATCGTTATCTTTAAATTCGAAAGGTTGCGATGTGTCCAATTCGGTACTTTGGACGAAAGTTTTCAAAACCATCACTTAGCAGGTACTCGCGTTACCGTAAAGCTCGCTTTGCGAGCAGGCCCTTCGGGCCAGCTCGTCGAGCTCGCTAATAACGATATCTATGTATAATGGCACATAAAGCTTAACAAATAAGTACTTTTTTCATTTGTGCGGATTTCAGAATGTTTGGCAATTATCAGAATTTAGCACTTCATTTATAAACGTGAAGTAGTAATTAAACTTTAGGCTCTTTTTCGTCTTCTATACAAAACACTTAATCACTTTCACTGTACTAAATTTCAAATTGCAAAAAGAAAAGCTTGAGATTTATTTATTTATTTATATGTGTTAATTTACCTTTAAATTAATATATACACTGATTTGAAATTGATCACCAAACTAAGCTACATATGTAGTTATCTTAAATTTATCCTTTCAGTGGTTTTAGATATCGATTTTAAAATAATTATGACAAATGGCAGAAATTAAAATAGGGAGTAAAATCGCACTACATGTACAATGTAATTGTTTCAAAAGTATGCCTTTCACTCGTTGTTTGGGTATCATAATTAAGTGTTTTATAAGTGAATGCATTACTTCACATCAAACGGTACACGGAGAAATGACATCTCATGGAAACAACTGCAATTATTCTGTAACGACAGTTATTTCCTTTGCATGGTAAATGATTACAACTCTTGGCAATTATTGATATGACCGTACATATATGTATACGAGAGCTATTTGGAAAGTCCACGGGTGTTTGTTTTCAAATATATTTGCAATTTATTTTTTTCAAATAAACTAATTTAAAAGTTAAGCATAATTCTACATATTTACAAATTGAATACTATATGATACGATATAGAAATATAGAACAAATAAGTATATATACATACCAACAGATGTTTACCTTACAGGACTGGTACAAGTTACGATGTAACCTTCAAAAAAAATATCTGTCATATGTTGCGGTTCGGGTCGGAATATCTGTCCCGAGGGACCCACCAATGGGCGGATTCCCGAGTGACAGATATTCCGAACATAATATGTTAGATATTTTTGTGCATATTCTACCATATTCCAAACTCTTTACCTTAATATAACAATTTTCTATGGAAATTTATGTCATTACACCCGTAACTATTTTCTTACAACAGCATATGAAATTACAACATCATTCATAATGGTAAAATCACGTCATCCTAAGCGTGCAATTATCTCAAACACAGAAGAAAAAAACACAGATGAAATACATATAGATTTAATCAGAGCTTAGACACACACATATATATATATATATATATATCAATATGAACATATAAAGTGATGTCTGAATAAACAATGAAATATACTATGCAATCAGTCTAACGGTAAGACAAATCATCAACTTGAACAGATATAATTATGACTTATTTCAGACCAAAGGAAATATAGAATTAAATGAACACAGATCAAAAATCGCACATAACAGAAAATAACATAAAATAAAAGTCGAACTGTCTTTAATTAAACATAAATTAAACAAAAATAAGAAAGTCTTACTGACTTTATAAAAACAAGCAAACAAAAAATAAAATGGGTTGGGAGGGAGAGGCGAAAAAAGATCTGTATCAACCAATATCGTGTCTAAGAACTGTAAAGACCGCAATAAGTTGACTGAATTTATAACAACGCGTAGGAATACAACTAAATCAATGACCCAAAAATACAAATACCTTAAGAATGACCCAACAGATTAACCAATAAAAATTTCTGTATTGTATCGGTAATTAATAGATTTTAGATAAATCAAAAGTACTCTAAATTATCGCAAACACAGAAAAAACACAGATGAAATAAATATAGATTTAATTAATCAGAGCTTAGACACACACACATATAATATATATCAAATGAACACTAAAGCGATGTCTGAATAAACAATGAAATATACTATGCAATCAGTCTAACGGTAAGACAAATCATCAACTTGAACAGATATAATTATGACTTATTTCAGACCAATGAAAATATAGAATTAAATGAACACAGATCAAAAATCGCCCAACCCAGGCCAAAAATAAAGCAAAAGCAAACAACACAAAATGATTTACAAACTTACATACAAAGGCATCAAAATTCTGTAGACCTATCGAAAGAAAACAGTAAACATATATACATGTGGTTATATCAAGAATTCAACATATAAATTAAGCAAATATATAAATTAAGTTTACACAAAATACATATGTACATTATACAAAAGCAATTGAATACAAATTATAGCACAGTAAAGTCACCCTTTTAGGTACTTACCACAGGTTCTCGATACTCTGAGAAGTTAATTCCTTCTCAAGAAATCAAGCCATACAGGTAACATGACTACTGTTACACAGTACTAGATCCAATGAAATATGATTACTATTTCAAAAGGTTGTCACCAACACAATTTACAAAGGAAACATATTCTAGAACACATTTGTAAATATATAATTCTACAAACTCGAACTATATTTCCATGAACACCAATCACAAAATAACATCCTACTATGAAAAATAAATATATTACATAGCAAATTTACCCTTAAGAACATGAGACACTGTATTAATAAAAACAGATTTGAGCACAGCATCTCCTCCAGAATTAAGATGTAAACCTTTATCCCTAACTGCAAACAATTCTCGCCTATATAGGGAGACCAAACCTATAAAAAGGTCTGTAGGAAGCTACAAATTGACATTTTTTTGCGTTTGCAAAGCTCCTGTAAACCCTTATTGACCTCCTTGACTTTACAATGGGAAATATCATAATCACAAGGTCTAGGAAGGATACTTGAAAAAATTAAATGTGTTTGAGAAAAAAGATCTGTATCAACCAATATCGTGTCTAAGAACTGTAAAGACCGCGATAAGTTGACTGAATTTATAACAACGCGTAGGAATACAACTAAATCAATGACCCGAAAAATACAAATACCTTAAGAATGACCAAACAGAATAACCAATAAAAATTTCTGTATTGTATCGGTAATTAATAGATTTTAGATAAATCAAAAATACTCTACATTGTGCAGAACGAGAATCATCTGGCACCCAATACCCATGCCAGAATTGCGGCATGGTTTAAAACTGACAGTGTGATATGCAAGACTATGACGTTAAATATATCACCATTTTCCCACATACATTGTAGTCTCCACCAACATGCACACACATTTCGTGTTGTTTTATCCACTGACTGTTTCTTAATAGCATTTTGATTCAAAATCAAGTACATGTACTGTATTATGAATGACAGCTTCTTCACAATATAGCTATTGACGATCCTGGAAAGGAATTTCACGGAACTAAGATTTTAACTGAGGAAACTGAGACCAAAACAGGGAAGTATCTCATATACTTTCCGTACCAGTTATTCACAATTTTAAGTTTTTAATTCACCCGAGCAAAATTTTATCATTCCCCTTGCATGTGTTCGGTGTTTTATCAAGTACGGTATATAATTTTACAGCTGCTCGCAATTCAATATTGATTGTTGCCGCCGAAAATTTTGGATATAATATGAATTCACAGACATATTTATTCAAATGCCTGTATTCGGAAAATACTCTCAAGTCTATTAGACGGTCCGTATTACCTTCATCGTCGGATACCAACGGCCGCATTAATTAACATGTTATGCTTAAGAAATAATATATCCCAAACAGTGATTTTATCGCTCAATAACATCACTGTTTGGAGTTCGGATGCGAGGAATTATATCACGAGGGCGTAGCCCGAGCGATATAATGATGCGCATCCGAACGACAAACAGTGAGGTTATCAAGCGATAAAATCAATGCTTTGGATATATTATTTCGATTCTAACACGACATTAACAAATAAATGTTGCGGTACATGATAGTTAAGCAAAATTCCGTCTGATTTGTTTCCAAACTTATTTTCAGCGCGTCGGATTTTTAGTGGTTACGTCACGTGTATAATGATACGTCACATGTCTAAATATAGAACGTCAAACTGTGCATCTGTTGCATAATAACACACACTTTCTGTTCTTCTATGTTCAATAGGGAAAAATGCGGGTCGTGTTAGAATACATATTGATCAACCGTGGGTATCCGACGATGTATTTACTTCAGACGAGCCTAACAGCGCTAGACCGGTCTCTTGTAAAACGCATGACCAATTCGGGTACTGTTTTTTTTTTGTTGGCTTAAGTGGGATTTTATAAATTTACTCAAAAAGTTGTACTTCTGGAATCCCCTATCATATTTTCATAAATTTATTTCAATCATGATTCTCGTTAACTATGCAAAATTTAAACAATTCCTTGCACATCTTTTCCTTAGGTGCCTTATAAAATAGCACTACATGTACTTGGCTTTGTGAAATTTTATAATTAGCTGGAGAATGACTTTGAAGCAACATCAAATGTAGGCCTACCACTTCTGTGACAGAGCTATGAATTTTTCATACAATCTACAAAAGAAATTGACTTAGGTGATCCATTATATTTTTTTTACTTATATACAATACAATACAATACAATACAGTTTATTTGCTTTAAACATTACAACAACTTTTCTAGCATAATAATAGAGAGGTAACATAGTTAATAGCAACAATATGCAAAACATAAAATGATATCAAATTTGTGTCAGCGGAGGGATATTTGTTATATAATATTTATATATTATGACAAAATATATAAATCTTGATTTGATATTTTTTGTGATTAAACACATTGGGTTTCGGCGGTGTGAGGGTTAAATCAATCCCAACTTTTCGACCCTGTATGTCAGTCTTCGGATAAGGACTTTCGCCACATCAGCGTTGTTTGTGCCTTGTGGAGGCAGTTAAAAGTCGCCCGTATACATTCAATCAGATATTACATATTTTCGACCCTTAAAGATCGTTTAGCACGATAAGCCGGTGCTAGGGGTCGTGGGCGGTAGTTTGCACTTTACAGTGCCGTCCATGAACATACTTTAATACACTTGTTACTATATATAGTAACAAAATTGCCTATGATTTCAACTGATTATGAGTGTCACGTGACCTATTATGAGTTTGCGGCCCGGGGCCGAGAACTAGTTATCAGCCCGCAGAACATGTGCACGTGCAGAAACTGAAACAATGACGTCACTTTTAACGTCATCAAACAGTTAACTGTAAAAGTGAAAGTAGGTTGTCAGCACGAATCGCTTTATTTTTATTATGAGACCTTAAGCGTATTTCGTACAAACACATTTTGTTACTATTGAATCTTGAAGAAATAATACGACAAATTCATTCCGAAAAAAAAAATAAAATAAAACTTGCTTCTTGGTTCTACTGCTTTGCACACTCAAACAGAAAATATCTCAGTAGATCTACAGAACAGTAGAAGAGTAGACAAGAATTTCAACGAAAGAACTTCAAAGTCTATTTGTTTTGATTATGTTTTTGTTATTTTTTGTTGTTGTTTTTTTTAAATGCTACTATTAGATCTACCAAGTGTATTAAAGACATTAATGCACGTCAGCGTAGGGCCGGAAGGTGATAATCGGCCCTGAATGAATAATGGCCCTCGGGCTAAAGCCCTCGGGTCCATTATTCATTTTGCGGGCCGATTATCACCTTCCGGCCCTCTCCTGCCGTGTATTAACCTCTTATTATCAAACCGAGCCTGCAACACTTTCAATTTTGCCGTTTCTGCCTATCTTTAGGGGTTCATATTTTCTCTAGTTTATTTATGAATCATAACCGAGATGTTCCGATTGGGGGTTAATTAAACATTAATATAGCACGGGTTCCGTGAAATATTTGAGTGTCTAACACTTTTCTATTAATGTATCTTATCATTATCTATAATGCTATTGTATAACACTGCATGTACAGCGCACAAATCTCCTGAATGTATAAAAAAAAAGAAAAAGAAGAGACCACCGAGACGTTCCAATTGAGGGTTAAACATTAATATAGCACGGGTTCCGTGAAATATTTGAGTGTCTTACACTTTTCTATTAATGTATCTTATCATTATCTATAATGCTATTGTATTACGATACATGTACAGCCCACAAATCTCCACAATGTATAAAAAAAAGAAAAAGAAGAAACCACATCGCCATACCTTATCGATCTCTTATATGTAACACCGACACTTTGATGTCCGTTTTCTGTCATCTTCGCAATAAAAATCATTTTCCTGATCATTTTTCGCACATTAATTCAACAGTAAGTAATGAATCTATATATTATTTTTTGTGGGGGATCCTAATAAACGTGAAAAATAATTTGTAGATTATTATTAGCCGATATGGCTAGATAGATAAAGGAATATGGCTTGTTCGAAAAGTTTGATACTTGGACTTTATGCTGTCGTAAAATTTGTTAGTATATTTTAATCGTAAAATTTGTTAGTATATTTTAACAACTTTTATATTTATTTTTAGTTAAGTTAAATGTTTTGTTTATCATAGAAGAGAGGCTTTAATTAATAATGTTTCTTTTTTTATAAATATATGATATAGTATCGATCGTATGTGTAACTGCAACAGTAAGACTTTCCAATAAGATGTTTAAAAATATTTGGTTACGATAGTTTACTTAAAAGCAACTATGGTAAATTTTGTAGTAAATTCTAGAACTAGTAAAAACTGAGCTATACAGTTTTAAAATGGAAATAAAAAATAAATAAATGCTGAATTAACAATGCAAAGATCGTGAGTATTTAAGTTTAAAAATAAATTATTTATTAATAGCCCGGTTTCAGCAAAATGAACGATTTAATGTCGATTCTCTACACGTTGATGTTAACCATACTTTAAGGCACATTGTCTAATTTTTCATTCTGTAGAAAGGGCATTTTTATTTTACATTTTTGTTTAGAGCACGTGATATGTTAATCACCTGCACCCAATTGTATAAACGTTGGTTAACTTTAACCACTGGGTTAAATCCATGGTTTGGTTAACTTCTGGGTTAAACTTTGGTTAACCAATTGTATAAAATTTTGGTTAAATTTAACCAGCGTAAATTTCTGGTTAAATTAACCCACGTATAGGAGGTGGGTTTAATTTTAACCAAATGTTAACCAGAAATAAAATGGCTGCCGTTTGTACGCTTCGTCTCAACTTTTGTTCATTTTTGCTTAGAAATAGACTATTATCGGTTGTATATGATGGCAACGATATTTCTTTAAGTTGCGTAGTGACGGGAAACGGAAACAAACTTTTCCAGAGCCGGAAATAAACAGTTTTAAAAATCAGCTGTCAGTGTCGATAATTCGGATAAGTCATGATACAAAATGTCATTTTAAACCGATTAAATGAAGATCATGCTTAGGTTAATACTGAGGATAAACTTGAAGGACAATTATAAATAAAATTACGAAGTCATTCTGGACCAGTACGCAGCGGGAGATCCCTGGAAAGACAAACATGAGGCTGTATACTTTGTGATTTGATCAGTAAATCTTAATTCGATCAACACATATGTGTGCGTTTTCGTGTAATTGTCAATGACAACATGAATTATTAAAGATTTACAGACTGACAGGATATATCACATTAGAGAATTCTCTTGCTGAACTCATCATGATGAAGAAGGTATGATAATGCACTTAACTTTTTGTGCTACAGTCAGTTAAACAGTTTGCATGACTTTTTGTGTTTTTGTTGTGTTTTGTGTATAAAACCATTATCTGATAGTGATATGAAAATTGGCAAAACAAAGGAACGAAGTCATATAAAAGAATATATTTTGTTCATTCCGTATTTCATGCACTGTTCTGCTTTTTAACAATTATTATTCCTAAACCAAAAAGTCAAGATTGCTCTGTCGTCAGGCCTTGATATCTTGTTGTCATGTCACTAGCCAAACAAGTCAATAGGCAGGTTGTTTCGCAGTGTGTGGCACCATGACACAATGTCACTTGGCTCAACTGGAAAAATTAGCTTATTGAGGCTTAAATCTGCTTTGTTGCTGGCGACAACGACTCAATTAAGCCATGCGATAACACGTACAGTAAGAAGCCATTCCCTCGTTATAAGCCAAGAGACATGGGGACAATGTGCCACAGTCTGGCATGTTTTGTAGCACCCAGGAAAAAAAGGCGATAAACAACAATGCAACATGCAAAAGTGTAACATATCAGCCACCATAGTAGAAAGAGGTCAAAATATGCAAAAAGTCCTTAAGCTGCGGTCTCACTTACTCCCGGCAGAGCCCAGGACCATCCCGGTAAGTTACCGGGATGATCCGGGGTGAAATTATTGTTGCGGTCACACTTACAGAGCAGAGCTAAGGATAAAGCCGGCAAAGCTATTCTTCCCGGATCATTCCGAACCACCCCAGTGATATTAAATATTTTATTCTATCCGGGGTCGAATGTTCCCGGATCATCCAGGACGTTGCCGGCAGAGTTACGGTTGTACCCCAGTTGCCTACCGGGGCTCTGCCAGGATGTTAGTGAGACTGTAGCTTTACTGCGTTAGTCATACAGTAGAAATATGGTGAAATATGGTGATGATACTGAAAAATCAAACATCAGTTGACTTGTTCACAACTGTCATAAAAAATATTACTAAAAACTTGAATTTTACTTTTCTTAAAATCCTAGGACAATGTACATTTTGCTAAGCTGGTGTCCTTAAAATATTTTGGCTCATCTTGTGTAAAATTAGTCAAAAAGTTTTTTAATGTGTATTAAATAGTTTCCAGATACATTGACAATTATTTTAGCTCTATCAAGCAGATTCCAAAATGAAAATACTGTAAAACATATAATCATGCTTATTTTTCCCAATCTTTAAAAAAGTTCCTAATCAAACTGAAATTTGGAATATCCAATGCAATAAAGTTAGTTATTGATTAAGTTCATTCCGGTATCATTACAGACAGTCACATATGTGTCACAGTGTGTTGTTGTTTTTTTGGTAGAGTACAATAATTTTTTTTCAATAATTTAGGAAGATTTCCCTGTTGAAAAAATTGCTTTATCCTAATTTTATCAGCAAAATTTCCAAAATGATGACTGAGGCAATTTGTCTTCTCATCAAAGGTTGATAAAGGGCTTGTTTCTTTCTAGTAGCCGGGAAAAGAAACAATGTCATCTTCTGATGAAAATCAAACTGTTTTTATTTAGTTTTTAAAGAAAGTTATACAGGCTTCATGATCATGAATTAACACACAAGTCATATATTATAAAGTTATTTTATCAACCTTTTAACTTTCAACTTTTAAAATGTCCCAAAATAGCCTCAATGTTTTCCAATAAAGGTCTTTTCTCAAATTAACTAAATTTAGGCTCATATATTTTATAACCACACTGACACATTCTTCAGAATTTAACAGAACAACAGGATATTTGTTCTCACTTATAAAGTATTGAAAATATTTTGGATAGGAAGCTGCTTTAGGTCTGATTTAATGTGACACAATATAGTACAGGATGGGTAAAATGCAATTCTTAACATTAATATTTTTATTCTATGTGTACTCAAACAGAAATACATTTTGATTTTACAATTACATGTACTTTTGTCCATTTCTTTTATTATTATTATATTGAATTAAAATGCTTTGTCTCTAAAATACTTCTTCTTTACACAATTAAATATAAACTATGAAAGTAAATATATTTATGATTGAACTCAGATGAATGAAAGCATTATTAAAGCATATTTAGCATTATACCTTGAAAATGGCCATGTTGAGATATTCAATATCTCATCCCCATTGTTACTCTTGATATTTCTTAGATGGGGAGGGAGGGGGTTAATAAATAAGCATTAAATAGGGGGAGGGAGAGAGAGATTTAGACCATTATTCCATTGTTCAATGAGGATGTTTTTATTTATTAAATATTTTATTCAGACTTTCAATGTAGATGAAAATATTTTACAAAATTATAATATCTTAACAATAGATAGAACTCTAGAAAACATATTTGGACACTTTTTCATTTTTAACCAGTTATAGACTATGCACTTATTAAACTATATATAACTTATTGTTTATGGTAACAGTCATACACTATTCATTACATTATGTATATATATTGAGACCCTGGTTTACCTACTTCAATGACATATAGCCTATTCCTAAAGGTACTGGACTAGTATAATGTTGGCCAGTGACAGGTTCCAATCATTCATTAAGTGTTAAGTATTTTTATTTACAAGATCCATGTATAAGTAATAAATATATAAGATCTAAGAATTCCTAAACAACATCAATAAAAATAATTCAAAATTGAAGTACTAGAGGTAAATTAAAAATCACTTTTGATTGTTTATAAATTAATTAATTATGGTAAATTCAAGATGACATTTTTTTAATAATTATTTTTAATTTAGTTTCTCCTCTGTTTAGTAAATTTACTGCTGGGAACCAAGTCAATTTTGCATTTGAGTGTTGTGACTAGTGAGAATTAAAGTTAAAACATGTTGAATGTTTAAAATAAAGGATGTCAGCCATACAGTCACAAGAAAGCAAAATGATGTTTTCATTTATGTGTTTTTCATATATTTTGTTCGTTTGTTTTGTTGTTGTTTTGTTTTTTATTTTTATTTATTATTTTTTTAGTGGGGGGGGGGGGGGTAATTAGCAATAAGTAGACTTTTATTTTATTATTTATTTTGCTATAATATGGTAAACTTTCAGTATTTTAAAAGCTCTTCTATCATGAAACATAGCTTTGGCAAATGCAACAAGATTTTCCCAAGTGATTGATATGGTATTTAGTAACTGAAACAGAAGATTCATATATTATATAGTGAAACTACAGAGAGTAGTTTGGGGCAAAATCATTAAAAAATTGCATCTGCTGTTACACAAAATATTTTGGGTTCGAACGTTTTAGGTACGAATCTGATAGAAAATATATGCGTCAATACTTCTGCATTGAGTGGGTCTTGTATGAAATTAGTTACATTCTAATCATTTTCTGTCCCAGTTGACGGATGATTTTGATTTATAACATTATATCAACGAATATTTGCTCATTTGCAGTACATTTTAATTTGTAAACAAAGCCCATAGCAACCATGCAAGTTATTCGTACCTAAACACCAGTTCCGAGGTCATAAACAAGTTCATCCTACGTAAAAGTTATATTCTGTACATTTGTTTAATGATAATATGTCACTAGTGTGGTGACAATTAATATTTTAATTGAAAATTTGAACCGATTTTAACTCTACTATCAAAATTTTTGATTGTAATAAAGATGGGAGCGTAAACCATGTGTCAATTTTGACATATTCCGCGAAAACAACATAACCGGATATAGAATTTATTGCATGTTGGGATTAGTATTGGTTAGTTTAACCAGCGGTTAATTTTAACCATTTTGGTTAGTTAACCTTTTGGTTATCCCGGTTTATACAAGAGACTAACCAAATTGGTTAGTTAACCAAAGTTGGTTAAATTTAACCCACGGTTAGCGTTTAACCCAGGGTTAATTTAACCAACGTTTATACAATTGGGTGCTGAAGAAAATAATGCTGAATATGGAGTATTTGCGGTAAAAGTAGCAACATGGTATTTTGACTTCCATTCAAAGTACTAAGTAATTATAACTTTACTAACATTCAAAGTGCAATAGAAGCACCAGATGGCTAAGTTATATTGCCTAACAGATACCATTTTGGAACCGGTATCAGAACACCAAAATAAAAAAAAAGCTTTTGGGAAATCAAGATAACAAAATTGGCTTAATGGGCCTTTAAGAAGTTATAAAATTGAATTATTATGCCATTAGTTATCAACATACCGGTATAGACAAATTTTGGATAAGATAGTGAATTTATGAATTCGATATGTCGAAATATGGATTTATGATTTTATATATTTAAATCAGGGGGTCTCTATCGTTTTCAGCAGATATATACAAAAAATACAGACTAAAATTGATTTAATACAAAAGGCAATAAACGAGACATTCATTATAAATAATACGCAATGTTATAGATTATTTGAACTCTTGAATAAAACCATTGCTTCTTATATTGCTTCACAATTGTTTCAGTTGTGCCTAGATGTTGGTGATGCACAATTTACTCACACCGGCATAGTGTCACGTGATCCGTTTCGACAACCTCCATTTTACCCTGAGCCAGTTGGTATATTTACAAACCACCTGAGTTTCCCCGACAATGCCATTGGTTTTACTGAAAGCAGACAGGTCACTCGTCGCTCTTCCCGTCCAGATAGGTACAGAAACTATGGTTCACGCGGGAAAAGATCGGCTATAGACTACCAGGAAGTACGCAATGACTTCCCAACAAAGCATGCAGTGAGATATGAACAAGCAAGAGTGAAACGTCAAGCTCCGATGTACCAGACTTGGGATTTCCACCCTTCTTCAATAGCTAGAACAAAGGCAGCTGATAAACTTGCACTGACTGTGCGCCAACGTATCGAACAAAATCCTTCTATAATAAAGTCGGCCACAGAATTGTCAAACAATCAAAATAACGTACCGATCAACGCACCAGCTAGTAATGCTTTCGGGCAATTAACGACAGACCAAGTAAATGCTGGCATGAACGAACAATTGCCTTTTTCTCATTTTAACGCAATTTTAAAGCAAAATAATCTAGCTCTTGATCCAAAAGACTTCAAAGTTACCAAGGATACGAAAGCTATAAATGTTGCTCGAGATATTCAACACAAGAAACCAACGGCTGATTTAAGAAGTTCGAAGATAGGAAATAAAAGCGTTGTTAATAGGAAGTTGAAGATTAAAAATACACGCCAAACAACCGGTCCACCATACAGTAACACGCCTAGCCCACCAACAGCCAATCAATTACAATATGACCTTACCTTCGCAGCAGCAGCATTATTGAATGGTGACTCGAGTTTCGATGCTTTGATATCAAATGATGTAAATAGCAAAACTCAGCCACACAGTCAAAACAAGCGTTTAGGTACTGTGAACAAAGTGGCATCAAGTAAACAACAAAATAATAACCAAGGAATGATACATAACTTACAAAAACTTAACAATATCATTGACCGAGCAGCACAAATGCTGATGAAGAAACGTAAGGAGAAGAATTCGAAAGATACTTTATTGAAAACATCGATGACGGGAAGGCCAACGACTGTCAAACCAAAGGTTAAAAGGCCACGCATTCAGACAAGTGTTAAGCCGAACCAGAATGCCAAACATACAGTTTCATCCGTTAGCCAAGGAAATATCGTCCAAAAACAGTCTACTAAGGGAGCTAATTCAGTACCACAATCTGGGACACTTAATGCACAGCAAAGTCTACAGTCAATGTATCCACAATTCTATGACTTACAGGCCCAATTATTCCAGGACCCTGTGCTACAACAAGATCAAGTACAAACGCAACACCTGATGGAAAATCTTTTGCAACAGATCCAGAATAAAGGAATACCGTCAACACAACAATTCCAGCAAGACATGTTAAGTTTGATGGCAAGTCAAAAACAATCAGAACCAACGCAAAATGTGCAAGAGAGGCAACAACAGGTAAATCAACACGGTATTTTAAACACCAAAAATTCTAAATCTTTACAAGGTACACAACAAGTAAATGACCAACAATTCCAAAAGCATCCGCATCAAACGCAAACATCAAGGAACGGCAAACAATTGCCAAAAGGACCATCACTTCAACAAAGTCATCAAAGAATATCTGCATCACTTAAACAAAATAAATTACCCCAAAATAAAACAGTAAATGCTCAACATCAACCAAATAGACAGAGATTGAATCAACAACCGTATCATACATTATCGACTAATAGTCAAATACTTCAGCAAGAACAGCAGACTTTTCAGAAGCAAATGTTGAATGCTCAAAACCACCAAAATCCTCGACCAGTACCTCGAAAAAATCCATCTAATCAACAAATGTTGAATAATCAAAACCAAGCAACACCAGGACAATTACCTTTAAATTATCAAATGCAACAAGAGATGTTGAGTATTCAAAATCAGCCAACACCCCGGCCATTGTCTCCTATTTATCAACAACAACAGCAAATGTTGAATAATCAAAATCAACCGACACCTGGACCATTGCCCCCAAATTATCAGCAGCAACAACAAATGTTGAATAATCAAAATCAACCGACACCTGGACCCTTATCCCCAAATTATCAGCAGCAACAACAAATGTTGAATAATCAAAATCAACCGACACCTGGACCATTATCTCACAATTATCAACAGCAACAACAACAACAATTGTTGAATAATCAAAACCAGCCAACACCCGGACCATTATCCCCAAATTATCAGCAGCAACAACAAATGTTGAATAATCAAAATCAACCGACACCTGGACCATTATCTCACAATTATCAACAGCAACAACAACAACAATTATTGAATAATCAAAACCAGCCAACACCCGTACCATTATCCCAAATTATCAGCAGCAACAACAAATGTTGAATAATCAAAATCAACCGACACCTGGACCATTATCCCCAAATTATCAGCAGCAACAACAAATGTTGAATAATCAAAATCAACCGACACCTGGACCATTATCTCACAATTATCAACAGCAACAACAACAACAATTGTTGAACAATCAAAACCAACCAACACCTCGGCCGTTATCTCAAAATTACCAACAGCAACAACAATTGTTGAACAATCAAAATCAGCCAACCCCTGGACCATTATCTCAAAATTACCAACAGCAACAACAATTGTTGAACAATCAAAACCAACCAACACCTGGACCATTATCTCAAAATTACCAACAGCAACAACAATTGTTGAACAATCAAAATCAGCCAACCCCTGGACCGTTATCTCAAAATTACCAACAGAAACAACAATTGTTGAATAATCAAAATCAGCCAACCCCTGGACCATTTTCTCAAAATTACCAACAGCAACAACAATTGTTGAATAATCAAAATCAACCAACACCTGGACCATTATCTCAAAATTACCAACAGCAACAACAATTGTTGAATAATCAAAATCAGCCAACCCCTGGACCGTTATCTCAAAATTACCAACAGAAACAACAATTGTTGAACAATCAAAACCAACCAACACCTCGGCCATTATCTCAAAATTATCAACAGCAACAACAAATTTTGAGTAATCAAAATCAACCGACACCTGGACCATTATCTGCAAATTACCAACAGCAACAACAATTGTTTAATAATCAAAACCAGCCAATACCCGGACCATTATCTCCAAATTATCAACAACAACAACAAATGTTAAACAATCAAAATCAACCAACACCTAGACCATTATCTCCAAATTATCAACAACAACAAATGTTGAATAATCAAAATCAACCGACACCTGGACCATTATCTCTTAATTATCAACAACAACAACAATTGTTAAATAATCAAAATCTGCCTACCCCTGGACCATTTCCCCCAAATTATCAACAGAAACAACAAATTTTGAGTAATCAAAATCAACCAACACCTAGACCATTATCTTCAAATTATCAACAGCAACAACAATTGTTAAACAATCAAAATCAACCAACACATAGACCATTATCTTCAAATTATCAACAGCAACAACAATTGTTGAATAATCAGAACCAAGCAACGCACATGAATCGACCGAAATTACAGCAACAATTTCTACAGAATAAACAACATCACCAACAACAACTAAACCCTACACAAGGGCGAAACTCACAATCTAATAAATCGCAACTGTCGCCATCAAAACAAAATCAAAATCCAAATACAAAACACGCACAACAACGCACGAATCAGAAATCAATGTTGTCTCAATCACAAACTATTCTATCTCATCAAAATATGCAACAACCGCATCGACAAACGTTTAGCTCCCACACAGTACAGACACCTCTACCACAGATACCAACTTTAGCATCCGCATCAAAACCAGTAAAGTCCAATGCTGTTCGAGGAATACCTTTATCAATTGATGGACCTGGGTTATCAGCTTTTAACCATGTCCCATCTACAAAAAGACAACCACAGGCAAAGGGTACATTGAAAAAGACGCCAACTCCCTTCCCGTCTAGAAAAGTGAACAGTCGAAAAAACGGACAAAGACGAAGAATTCCACATGAACGATACATAATGTACAGATCAACTACCACATCATCTCCAAGGCATTCTGAGAGAAGGAGACAAAGAAATCATGGCAAACGTATTTCTCGCCCTTCAAAAGAAGTAACAACTGTTCCTTCAACAAATAATTTCCCTAAACGTCCTCTGAAGCCCATGCGTTTGTGGAACTCATCTCCTAATACTTCTGCTGGAAATCCGGTATGGAGACAACCGCTGGAGCAGATACAGAGAACACAATCCTCTCATCCAACACCAATTGTTCCAAGTCCACCAAATACACCGTCAACACGAGGATCTGTCAACGGTGGGAGCTATATTAAGAATTGGTTTCATCCTAGGAAATTTGGTAACTCTCACGGCAATCCACATGAATCTGTACAAACAAGTTATTCCGAAACGGGTAACAGTATTAAGTCACAAACCAAAAATAACAAACAGACGGGTTCAGTCGGAAGGCAACGTACACGATCCGAACAAATAATATCTCAACAAACCAGGAACGGGCGTCGGCCTGGTATTAGATTATTGTCAAAAGACACACAACAGTCTAAAGATCTACCTAAAAGAAAGAAACAACCATACATGAATAATGGTCATTACAGTTTTAAAACTACAGCCAAACCTTCAATAACGCCTACTTCAGCTCTGCCCGCCCAGAAATCTATGGGATCAGCTGCAAATTTGCATAATAATGCATGGAACAAGCCGAATTCTGCTACAACAGTACCGCCAATTTATTCTACAGGCAATACTTGGAACCAGTATCCTGAAAAAGAACGACTATTTTCAGCAACAGCAGACGCTTTCAAACTTGCCCCAGGAACTGTGAATTTGAGTTTAAACGCACATCTAAATAAGAGTAATGTCCAAAATAACGTTTCAAATCAGTCGACTGTAAGCGATGTGAAGAAAAATAAAACAATTTCAATAACGCAACATATAAAAACGTCTAACAATGCATCTCAAGGAAGACATAACCATGCGCATGCGCCAATCAACTTTAATGTTTTCTTAGAAGTAAAACCTACACCAAAGCCACAACGAAATGCGTCACAAG
>NW_026854575.1:0-29172 GCF_026571515.1 Ruditapes philippinarum
GCTTGCATATATCTGTCGATGTTTACCATGTTCTGTTTACTGACGATATTACCAGTTTGCAATTGACGTGTTAATATATATATAAATTTCTGAAAAATGATACATCAGATTATTTTTCCCTGAAAACTATGAAAACTACACAGTGATGATTGGAAAAGCACGCGTTATATCATTAAGAGATATTGGCGTCAACTTTGACGTCGCGTTTCTACGATTACGTCATTTGACCACTATGTTGGAAATGTCATGACACAGCTCATTTGATTATTTATAAAAAAATCTACAGTGATGGACAAGGTTATTACAGATTCAAGGTCATAATCATTTACGTCAAATGATTGTGTACAAATATTAATCAAATCAGTACATTTATAAGAATTTTTCACCTTGTCAAAGTTTTTTTAATGTAAAGGTCAACTAAAATTACTTAACATAATAGTTTTGTCATAAGTGTTTGTCTACGTATCAATTAAATCCATCCATCAATAATAAAGTTGTGGCAATTATGTTTTGAGGAAATTGCACCATTTTTAAGAGAAGTCCATAAAATAAACAGAAATACATATGATGGAAAAGTTATCTATATAGATCCTGGCAACTTCCAGCTAATGTGTAGCAAGCAACACAAAAATAACTAACGGGCCAAGATACGACTTTTTCATTTAAATGCCATAACTCAGCCACAAATCATTCAACCGGATAACCAGTGTAATAAGCGCAAGAACTTGAGCTACCGATTATTCATGTTTCCTTCAAATTCCATCAATGGTATTAGAGAAGTAGTGCGGGCAAACTTAAAATATAACTAGAAATGTGTCGCAAAGCCACGTCATCGAACCATCACCAAATTCGAACTTAACCTGCTTATTCCTGTGACAAATCCATATTTAAATTTGAGTTGAATTTGTACAACTGATGGGAAGATAATGAACTGAACTGAAAATTTCTTCCATTTTTCAAAGTTGAAGAGGGAACATCATCGAACCATGACTGAATTCGAACTTAAGCTAATCATTCTTTAAACGTATCCTAAGGCAAATTTGAGATGAATGTATACCATTGTTGGGAAAATAATAAAGGGAAACTTAAACCTTCTTCAAGGGGCATTTCTTTGTCAAAAGTTACCTGACTATGACCAAATTCAAACTTGACGTACATATTCCTATGATGTATCTATATATAAAATTTGAGTCTGTTGCCAAGATAATGAAAATAAACTGATGATGGCAGAATAACGAAATGACAGAATGATGAAATGACGGGACTGGGTAACACAATATGCCCCGGTCATTTTATGGCAGAGAGATAAAAAAAATCTTTTAAGGGCAATCACTATGTTTGTATGAAATTGCAGAAGTTGTTTTTTGAGGAGTGGTCCGGATACGATTTGTAAAGGACGGACGGATGTTCGAAATGAGATAAAGGGCCCTTTTCTTTTGTTGGAATCATATTTCTGTTGTTACGGAATGATCTCTTTTGTTCTGATTACAATTAAGTGCCCCTATCCCTTTAAGGTAGTGCACATGAACAGTCAGGTGGACGACAGAGAAATAAATTTCTATATGTCACTTCTACTTTGTAGCAGGTGACACAAAAATTAACTATAAATGAAAATATTCCAAAATGATAAGATTCAATGACTTTAACAACACTTGACTGTGAGTAAAAATAAGAAAATTACAATAAACCTATCAACAATTCACTTTCCCAATGACTGTGGTCTGTCAAAGGAGTATGTCCATGAAAGCTGACATAATAGTCTATAGTTGCTTTCTCAATTTTGACATTTTAAAATAAATGTTCTTATATCAACAAAAAAAGTATAGGAGCAACTTAAAATCTACGCCTGTATATCAGGATTAATGTGATGTACATACACATGCCGTTTCTTTGGTAACATAGACATATCTTTATATAAAGATTCCTGATATATTCATGCATTAGTGCACGACTTGTGGTGTGTCTGGGTATAACTGTAATTATAGGCATTCTCTATCGTAGAGACTGTAGAGTACCTATTATCCATCACTAAAGCTAATTTCTTCAATATCATTATATCCTACATAAATAAAATACCCATAAAATAACTTCATCAATGTAACCTATATAACTATTATTTATGTACTCTTAGTCTATATTATCTATGAATTCTATGTCCAGATAATCTTTGACTTATAGGTCTAGATAATTTATGTCTTCTAAGTCTATATTATCTATGACAACCAGGTTCAGATGATCTATGTATTGTAGGCATAAATAATCTATGTTTTCTAGTTCTATATTTTCTATGACTTCTAGGTCTAGATCATCTATGTCTTGTAGGTCTAGATAATCAATGTCTTCTAGTTCTAGATTTTCTATGTCTTCTTGGCCTAGATTATTTATGACTTCTTATTCTATTCAGGGTTGAGGTAAAGATTTAAAAGATGGACAAAATATAAGTTTTAACAAGCAATTATTATAGTATTGCAAGCAATCCATTAGTCCCCTACCGGTTAGAACCCCAGCAACATTTTGATGGGCCATTGGCCATTCAATTTTACCAGTGAATGAATGACATAAATGAACTTAAATCTTTTGAGTTCTAAGTTTGTCTATATCATAGTAATGTGTTAAGTTTCCCTGCCTAGTAAGGAAATTATGTTTATACAACAGATAATCAAAAGGTCCAATTTTCTCAGGATGAATAAGTATAACTAATGTTTCAACTTTTCTCTATTTTAAGTAAATTTGTAGGAAAAATCTTTAAAAGTGATCTCAGGTCGAAACAGTTTTTATGAACAGACAGACAGACTGAAGGAGACTCTATTTTTTTTAAACATCCCTGTTACCAAAATATAAAATATTTTAATACAAAATTCTTAAAGAGGAGATAACTCTTGAAATAACGATGCCAGATTTATGAACATTGATGTGAGTTTTACTTAAAGTTTAAAGATACCATTTATAGTCACAAAGAAGATAAGTAAAAAATAACAATTTTCAAATATAGCATTAACTATAATGTATAGTATTAAAGTAACAAAGATGAAAATTAATAACACAAAATATAATGTAGGTGTTGATAATAAATGTTTAGAAAGTCCATGAAGAAATAAGAAAGTTAAAGAATGAATAAGAAAAATTCAAAGTTTAAGGAGGAGATAATTCGGAAAATATGGATCTAGATTTATAAACCTTGTCATATTATTATGATGTGGGATTTTAAAGTAAATCCTATAAGGAATGAAGAAGTTGGAGTAAAAAATACCAATTTCTCGAAAAAAAAATCTAAGTTCAAGGGGGACATAATTCTAGAAATAGTCTTGCTAGAGTATTTAACCTTCTCACAAATGTTGAGTGATAATAAGAAACATATATATGAAGTTTGAAGTAGATACATTAAGGAATAAAGAAGTTATTTAAAAAAGACAACATTTTTTCATAAAAATTCTAAGTTCAAGGGAGGTAATTCTGATAATTTTTGTGCTAGAGTTGTAAACCTTGTCCCATATGATGTGGTTGATGACCAGAAACTTATATTTAAAGTTTGAAGTAAACACCTTAAGAAATAAAGAACTTATAGTGAAAAGGCGTAAAAATTCAAATCAGAAATCTTGGAATTCAGTATATTTGTTGCCATAGCAACCAGAATTTTCAACATAGGAAGAAAAGAAAAAGATGTGCATAATTTCCAGACTGTCATCTACCAATATTTCAAGTTTCATAAAAATATTTTCAGTACTTTTTGAGTTATCACTGGATCCAGTTTATGTGTAAAAATGGAACCAGAATTTTCAACATAGGAAGAAAAAAAAAGACGTGCATAATCTCCATACTGCCATTTATCCAAATATCAAGTTTCATAAAACTATTTTCAATACTTTTTGCGTTATCGCGGGATCAAGTTTTGTGGACGGACGGACTGACAGACAGACAGACGGACGGAGGGTAAACCTTAAGTCCCCTCCGGTTAAAGAGGTAGGGGCTAATTATCATTGAAACTCCAACTAGTTAAATATTAATGTTGTACTTGTTTGGATGTTGCAAACTTACCTGTCGTTGTACATCAAAGCTTGGATTCAAACAAGTTTCATTTAGATATTAGTTCAGCTGAATTTTTTTATAAAAATCGTTGGATTAATAAAAAAAGAATTTAAAGGCTTGAACCATCCAATCCCTCTAGTTTTTAATTTTGTAATTGTAATTGTTATTGATGGATAGTCCAAAACTGTGGTAGATGTGTTCGCAAGAGTCAGATGGTGTGTCACGCACTAAATCAAGTCAAGTCTAAAATTCCATTCGACTTGGGAACCGATGTTCTATAAACATATATATGTATAATATTTCTAGCTGACAGACACATGCCATGACCATTCTTTTTTGTAATACGTACTTTCATTTATCAGATATGTTTTGTTCAAGAGATTTTAAGTAACACCATTTTATAAGAAGAAACTGTTTTGTTTTTCTCATTTTCTTCAGATATCATTGACTTTACGTGACAGCACAATTTTGTAAGAAAAATATTTCACAAGTTTTTTATATGCAGGTTGAACTTTAGTTTAAACATATTTATTTAACCTCGATTGTGAATCAACTTCTTGCAACTTATATTAATCACTTTCAAGTCTGCTTCCTGGAACCAACCAGTACTGATGTCATATGAAGGAACATGGTCGCGACAGAAGAAGGGCTCGAACCTATGATCACTGGGTTCAAAGGTAAACATCACTAGGTAAACGCTCTCCATTACCCTACTGATTTTCTGCAATGGAATTTTCATTGCATATATTATTTTGTCAGAAACGATAGAGATACTATAAAAAGAGCAGCTTTTAACAGTACAAAAGCTTTTCTATTTGATCCCAACTCTCTTTTCAATGTCCAGCTCGTGTAAATTTCATTTTAAAAAAATTTTGCTTAAAAAAGTATCCTTTATGCTTGGCCAAAAATCTTTTTTTATTAAACAAGAAACAATCTTTTATAAAAATTTAAAAATTTTATTATCAAATTTAATTTGAAAAAATATTTTCCTTTTTTTAATTGGTTTTTTCCGAGTTAAAAATTGCAAAAATTCTGTACATAACTATTTTTGGTACGCTTTATTTTGATAGAAAAACGGATCATGTTTATGAGATAAATTTTCACGGAATGACATTGCATTGTTGATTCATAACATAAATGGATTGAAGTTTATCAAATAAAGGCGGCTATTTTAAAAAACTTGAAAATATAAAGAGTATGTTATTAAAATAGGAATATAAGAAATATTATTAAAATTTGAGGATCGTGATTTTACTTTAAATCATAATGTTTAAAATGACATTGAAAGGAAACTAACTGGTTTAAACAAGATAATTAACAAAATGGCGACAGGTGGACAAATCAATACGGATATTCTTTCAGATGAAATATTTGATGTATTATGTTCAATGTGTAAAAATCAAGGCAAAAACGCCGAAGGTGTAAAATACTGTGTAGACTGTAAAGATTATTTCTGTGTTAATTGTGTAAAAGTTCACAGTCAGGTACCTGTTTTAGTTGGTCACAAGGTGCTGGATAAATCTCAAGTCAGGTCAGGAACCATTAAAGGTCTACCGAGGGTACCAGCTGAGAGATGTGACAGACATAGCCATAAACACATTGATATGTACTGTCAGAACCATGATAATGTTGGCTGTTCTACATGTATGGCAGTTGATCATAGGTAAATTTAATGTATAAACATAGATAATATTTTCAAGAAACATGACATTATGCTCATTTTTCATTGTCAAAATTAGCTGAATTGACTATATATTTGATATGATGGACTGTAAAAATGGTGATTTACCAACAGTTGAAATTTGTCATTGTTTTCGGAAAAACATTAATCTAGATTAATATAAAAAGATTGCCCCCACTCTCTTAATAAATTGAATATTACAGGTAAATTTGGATGGATATTTATATACCCTTTAATATATGGAAAGTTTAATAGGTACTCAAAAGTCTTAACATAATATTATATTCTATACCGGTATGTTACAGAGAATAAAATATCTAATATTATTTTCTCAGTCATATTATAGTTTCATATACATAGACTGCTTGAACTTATTTTTCAGATTATGCAAGGACACTTTCTACATACCAGAATTTATCCAAAACAATACTTACAAAGTTGCATCCAGAGAAATTCAATCAAAACTGAAAACCTTAATCAAGACCCTTGCAGAACAAGCGGATAGATTTAAACATGATAAACAAAGGCTGCTAAAGAGAAAAGCAGAAATACTATCTGATATCAGAAAATTCCGTCAAGAAATCAATGAATATCTTGACAAGTTGGAGAAAAGTTCTATCGATATGATAGAAAGTAAAGTCAAATGTCTTGAGGACAAAATAGAAGATGGTCTCAAACAGCTACAAGCAAACAAGTCCAGGGTTACATCAGCTAATGATAAATTAGCATCTTCAAAAACCACAAATCAAGCTGAAGAATTTGTTTATGTCAAGATGGGAGAAAATGCTGCAAATGTTGCCAACAAATATATAGAAGATGCAAAATTCCAAAGTACAGCAGAAGACATAGAGTTTCAACCTGATAGAACAATTCTTACACAGCTAGAACAAAAGAAGACCCTAGGCATACTTTCAGAGAAACCTACAAAGACTGCTGCCAATTTATTTCAGATTAAAGGAAATCAATCATACAATATAAAAGTTAAGTCTGATAAAAACAATTGTTATATCACCAGTGCCTGTTGTATGGATGATGGTACAATCATTCTAGCTGATAACAAAAACAAGAAGCTTAAACGGTTACACAGTTATAACTATACAGTCACAGACTACTGTGATCTTCCTGGATATTCACATCAAGTATGTATGATCAATAACACAGAGGTAGCAGTAACTGTTCCATTACAAAAGGAGGTTTATTTCGTTTCTCTACAAAGACAAATGAAAACAACAAACAAGATTAGCACTGATTTTGAATGTTATGGTCTTGCATATGCAAACAATAATTTATATATTTCAAATAATAGCACATCAGTATATGTGTATACATTATCTGGTAGGAAGCTTAATCAGATCAGTAAGGATCTGTCAGGACGTAAGATGTTCTCTAACATATGCAGTCTAGCTGTCAGTCAGAATGCTACAAGGATTTATGTTGCTGATTACAATAATGGACTGATAGTACTGGACCACAATGGTCAGGTTATTACATCATTTAATGGTGAACAATTAAAGTGTGCTTACTTTTGTTCTCTCACTGAAGCAGGAAGTGTGCTAGTATCTGTAAATAACTCCAATAATGTTTTACAGTTTACATGTGATGGGGAACTGATTGGAGAGGTTATAAAAGCTGATAGTAGAAAAGGGCAAATTAGATCAGTCTGTTGTAATCAACGAATGACTAAGATGTGTATAAGCAGACAGGGAAATGACAATATTGAAGTGTATGATATCTAACCTGTTAAGTAAATATATGAACCACTATCAATAAAAATATTATTTAAAGAATATCTTGATTCATATGTAAAATACAATTTTCAAACATTAAATGTAAAAAGAAAAACAGGAACTTAGATAACTTTATTGTGATTAGTATACACATGTACAATTTGTAATGATACTAGTTTAATTCATTGTGAATATAATTTAATTATGTTGTGAAAAAATCATTTGATTTATCATATACATTATATTGTTGCATTCTGATTTGTTCTTAATACAAAATTGATATTTTTTAAATTGGATGTTGTGTAAATGAGATTGTATCCATGTGTAAAATAAATGTATAATTTAAACGCCTAAAGTTCCTTTACATATATTCATATACTTTCAACAGTAATTATCAAAAACATATAGCAAAATGAGTGGTCCTTTGCACATTTAAAAAGCCCTCGCAAGTTTCTTACTGTTGTTTATTGTATTACAAGACATGCCCACGAGCAAGTGTCGAACCCGCTCGTCTTAATTTAAACCTGAACCTATAAGTTTCTGATCAAGAAAAAAGATGTATAAATAGGTGAGAAGTGCGCAACACATCCTCTTTATACCCAAGGCAAAATCTTGACATTGCATCATCTTGGGTGACCTTCGCCTCTGAACCGGTGACCTGGTTCATTCGCATGACACAAGGTCTCATGATAAACATTTGTGCCTAAAAATTGATTCATATTATTTGAAAATTCCACCATGCACAAAGAAGTTATGGCATGGACATGTTTGGATGTACGTTTGCATGACCTTTTTTGTCCTTGACCTTTGCGCAAAACATCTCAGCTCACCATGGAAAATATTTGTGCTAAGTTATATTTAAAAAAATCCACCCATGTATTAAGAAATTATACCCACAAATAAATGTTTTAATTTGCTATTTGACCCTTTACCCTGAAGTAAGACCTTTGCCATAGACACCTGAATTTTTTGCACGACATTCCGCCTCACTATGTTGAACAATTGCCCCGAATTATATAAAAAAAATCCCATATCGCATGTAGAAGTTACGCGCCGGACACGGGTTTTGGGCCGACCTCCCAAGTGTGACCTTGACCTTTGAGCGGCAGACCTGGGTTTTGTATGTGACACACCACCACATCATGGTAAAAATTTGTATCAAACGATTTTGTAATCCTTCAAAAATGAGCAAGATATAGACCTGACATATCTAGACGGACACACAGATTGACGGACGCACAACAAAATACGCAAAAAGTGGTGACTAAGTCAAGCTCACCTCAAGCGGGCTCGACAAAAATTCATACAAAATTCATTCTATGGCAACCGGAAATGCAGTAACATGAAACAAATTGAGGAGTTTTATCAAGTCATGATTGGTTATATGTTTGATATTGCTTTGACAAAGTTTGTTTTTTTGTTTGGTTGTTTTTTTACAGTGTTCGTACAGTTTCGGTCTTGCAGTGTCGAAGTTTGGCTAATATGGTGATACAAACATGATTGTAAACTTACATGTAGTAGAATCAAATGAAGCATTAAATTAAGTATGTACATTTAAGGGTATTATATATAAATTGTAAATGTTGTTTACCAACAGTACCTACAGTGGTGGAAACACAACTGTTTACCTTGATTAGAGGAATTAAAAACGTGCACTTAATACATCAACACATATCGTAATGTCCGACATTTATGCCAAGTAGTTTTAATTTCCTTTCATTCAAGAGATACAGAGCAGATACTTAGATGCTGATGGAGTGACAGAGGGAACAACGAGGGTCAAGCAGATTATTATATGTCTGAAATCCTTTATGATGTATAAAATGATTGCCAGGCATATTTTTCAATCATAATATAATCAAAATACACTTTACAACATATCTCAAACAAGAGCTGGTCGAACCAGGCGATGCTCCAAAAATAGGTTTGGACACGGAGAAGTAGTTTCTTGTTGATATCTCTTGTTATTTCAGAGTTATGCAGTGTAAAAAGGCAATAACTTCAAAATGAGATAAGACAGAGTTACGATTCTTATGCCCGGACAAAGGTCAACGTGTAACAATGAACAAAGGACAATAAATCCAAAATTAGGTAAGGCAGAATTATTGCTCTTTTTCCCTGCACAACTTCCTTATTAGAAAGTTTCTTGTTGATACCTATTGTAGTCAGAGTTATCTCCCGGACAAAATTCAAAGTGATAAAATGAACAAAGGACAAAATTTGGCACGGCAGAGTTCTTTTACACTGCAAATTGTACTCAATGCGATCTATCTACCTACAAAGTTTCTTGTTGATATCTCTTGTAGTTTTGAGAGTTATGTCCTGGACAAAAAAAGTGGACAGATGGACGTACTTATGAAATGGTACTTATGTGACTTTTCCTTTTATCTTTTTAGTCATTTTCAGTCACACAAGACCTTAAATAAAGACACACAGTCAAGTAAAAAGGGAATAAATAGGATCAAAGTACATGTACCGTCACCTATTGTTCTCCTAGTCACACATTACCTCCGTGCTTGTATGGACAGCCGGATGGACAGAAAAACGAAGCGACGACTATATGCTCTCTCTTCGTAGAGCATAATACATGCAATTGTCTAGTGTTCACTAGAATAAGGGTGGCGATGTTGACCTAAGTATGCTATGCTAGGCCATCTTGCACATCAAAACACTTTTACCAAGCCCTATTGTTGGATATACTTTAAACATTTTACTTTGAATTGCATTGAAAATTGATTAAAACTGTTGCTAATTCAAATCAAATATCATAACAGATATTCACGAGGAAAGGCTAATACTTGTTTCCAAATTCATATTATAAGCAAATTAAAAAAAAAGCAATCTCATTGACAATGTAAATTTTATTCCAATCCAAATTTCATTAAAAAATCACCTTCACTTAAAATAGCACATAATGAAATAACAAATATTGATTGGCTGAAACAAATATTCATTCACAATGCAACAAAAATATGCTGTCAATATTTATAAAAAAAACAAATAAATCTCTGCATGTAGTAACAAACACATAATCAGTAATTTACAAGAAAAATATCAGATTTCAGAGAAAAAAAACAGTAGTAAAGTAAAAGTAAATTTGTTATCTGGGGGATAACATGTAACTTATATTTGAGAGTTTAGACCATTCTAGTTAACTCCTAATGTGGATTTCTTAAAAGGAATTGGTTTATTTCAAGAGCTGTCCATTATCATTTTTTGGATACCCAGGAGAAATATTTGAACTTGGTCATCTAACATTATAGAGATTCGTCAGGCAGAGGCTGCATGGATATGTAGACAGGTTGCTCTATTCTGGTGGCAAACTCCAATAACTTTCAGTTCTAGAAGGGTATTTGAAAAGCTTTTCATTTTTAGTTATTCTGGGAAAATGGAGTGGGCAAATGATCTGAGATATTTGCAAACAAGTTATTCGTTAAGACTATCAGCAAATGCAACATTAATCTTGAAAAATATTTCCAGTCACTTTATGTTAAAAAAAACTCAGTTTAAAACCCTTTAAATGTGTGTTTCTATATACGTCTATATATAAATCAAGTGACCCTAGTCAGACAAATATTGACTCCCGGGGCAGTTTTGTAGAGGCTCATAAAGTAATATTACATGCTTATTTGTTTGTTTGTGTTGGGTTTTACGTCACATCGACACAGTATAGGTCATATCGCGACATTCCAGCTTTACTGGTGGAGGAAGACCTCAGGTGCCCTTCCGTGCATTATTTCAGGCACGAACAGGCACCTGAGTAGAACCACCGACGTTCCGTAAGCTAGCTGGATAGCTTCCTCACATGAAAGAATCCAAAGTCCCTGTCGGGATTCGAACCCACAGCAGTGATGGGCAAGTGGTTTGAAGTCAACGACCTTAACCACTCGGCCACGGACGCTCCACTACATGCTTAAAATCTTAGTTCTTTGCATTGTAGTTTCACACAATTATAACATTTAAAACTAGAACTGCCACTATCATGGCGTGAATACCCCCGCATACCACTTTGTCAGAATCAACAGTGGCCATTTAGAGCTCAAGGACAACCTCCCTGCCAAATCTGAGATTACTAAGCCAGTGCATTGCTAAGTTATGTATTCTACATGCTTCAAATGTGAAAATGTCAATACATTGCGGACAGGACATTCTTTAGCAATTGAGAAAGGTCCCTGTGACCTTGACCTTTGACCCAGTGACTTCAAAATCAATAGGGGTCACCTTATAGTCATGATCAACATCCATACCAAATATGAAGACTGTGGGTCAAAGGAATCTTAAGTTAATGGGTGGACAAACTTTTTGAAGTCAAAGTCCCTATGACCTTGACCTTTGATCCAGTGACCTCAAAATCAAAAGGGGTCATCTACTAATCATGATCAACATCCATGCCAAATATGAAGACTGTGGGTCAAAGGAATCTAAAGTTATTGGGCAGACAAACTTTTTGAAGTCAAAGTCCCTGTGACCTTGACCTTTGACCTGGTGACCTCAAAATCAACAGGGGTCATCTACTAATCATGACTAACCTCCATGCCAAATATGAAGACTATGGGTCAAAGGAATCTTAAGTTATTGGGCGTACAAGCTTTTTGAAGTCAAGGCCCCTGTGACCTTGCCCTTTGACCTGGTGACCTCAAAATCAATAGGGGTCATCTACTAATCATGACAAACCTCCATGCCAAATATGACGACTGTAGGTCAAAGGAATCTTAAGTTATTGGGCGGACAAGCTTTTTGAAGTCAAGGCCCCTGTGACCTTGACCTTTTACCTGGTGACCTCAAAATCAATAGGGGTCATCTACTAATCATGACTAACCTCCATGCCAAATATGAAGACTGTAGGTCAAAGGAATCTTAAGTTATTAGGCGGACAAGCTTTTTGAAGTCAAGGCCCCTGTGACCTTGACCTTTGACCTAGTGACCTCAAAATCAATAGGGGTCATCTACTAATCATGACTAACCTCCATGCCAAATATGAAGACTGTAGGTCAAAGGAATCTTAAGTTATTGGGCGGACAAGCTTTTTGAAGTCAAGGCCCCTGTGACCTTGACCTTTGACCTAGTGACCTCAAAATCAATAGGGGTCATCTACTAATCATGACTAACCTGCATGCCAAATATGAAGACTAAGGGTCAAAGGAATCTTAAGTTATTGGGCGGACAAGAAAAAACCGACGGACAGCCGGACGGCCGGACAAGCTGATTCCAGTATACCCCCCTTACAACTTTGTTGTGCGGGGGTATAAAAAAAAAAAAAGGCTATATATTACCATATATTGACCCAAGGGGCATGATTAAAAATTAATATCAGTTTTGTCGCGGTCAATAAGTAAATGATGCATGCCAAATATCTTAGCTCTGGGCATTGTAACTTTAAATAATTAGTCACAAATAAGCTTTATAGAAGTCTTTATAAAATATGTGACCCCTGGGGTACAGCTAATATTGACACAAGGGGCATGATTTATATCAATTTCGTAGATGTCAACAAGGCAATGCTGATGCATGCCAAACATCTAGACTCTCGGCACTACATGTAGTTTCACCAAAATAAGACTTAAATGTGTTTTCCTATATAAGTCTATATAAATCAAGTGGGGTCAGTAATGAACGCAAGGGCATCAGTTCTGAAAAGGTCAATAAGGCAATGTTAAAAGCTAAATATTTAAGCTCTACACATTTAAGTCTCACACAATGAAACTTAAATGTGTTTTCCTTTATAAGCATATTAATTTCTGCCAGAAAGTTGTAATTTCTATCGGTTCTAAAGATACAGAGAGGAAAACAATTCATACAAATGACTATGTATGACATTGACCTTGACCAGAGGTAGGTCAAACCTGCGCTCTCCACATCGTCTGATTATAGTGAATATTTAAGCTGAGTAGTCTCAATTTTCTTCCACAATCTCAAAAGAAAGACCGGCCATTACAATTTCTAACAGACCAGATGGACAGACAGCCAGGTACATAACATTATATGCAAAAAAATTGTCATGTGTATAAAAGATGGAAAAGTTTCTATGAAGAAAACAGTTGATTATATTACTGGGATCCATTTGAGTACTGACTTCTCGATCTTCTTTTATTTTCTTTTTCTCTTCTGTTTTCTCTTGCTTCCATAGTTAACCACTCACTTACTTACATTTTTCCATCAGATGTCAACCATTATTCCGTCCAAAGTCACTTTGTAACAATCCCAGAAACAAAGAAACAGAAGAAGGTAATATTTCCTTTAAAAGCTGTAGATTATTAAAATCCTTAAAAGAATTTTGAGTCATATGGATACATAAATCACTAGTATCACATTCGTATCTGTTTCATTTTATAAATTAACACTTTTAACATCTCAAGAACCAAGATATATTCTTCAGTGTTTGAGGCGGAGAACCTCTCTTGTCTTTTACCATGAGAATAACTCTTGATTGCCTTCAACGCTTCCTGAAAGTAATGCAATTTGTAAAACTTTAGACTATTCTTTATTGTTTTAAAAATAAATTACAAGCATAAACAAGAGCTGTCTGTAGGACAGCATGCTCGACTATTCTAAGTGCTTGATAGTAAAAGAGCCTTGATAATGTTAAATTTTTTAAGTTCACAAAAGGGCTAATTTTTTTTTATAAATTCATGTTATAGGCCTTAGAGAGAGTCTAATTATACAGTATTGGCTTGACTATTTAGAAGGTAATGTCACAAGGGTGTTTTATTGAGTATAATAATACTAATTACCTATGAATACATAAATTTGACAGAAAAGGTACAAAGGCTTGTTATTAAGATGTTTTATCAAGTAAATCACTGCTTTATTATTATGAATGCACAAAATTGTCCAAAAAAGGCACAAACCCTTCAGTAGTTATTGAGATAACAGCTTACAAGCAAAACTTTACCATGAATTTCTAAGTTGAAAAAGGGGAGAAAATCAGCCTAAATGCAAGATAGAATTATGGATCTTTGTCAGTGACCTACAATTATGACCCTAAATGCATATGTGAAGTTTTAAATAAATATCTTTAATAGTTATTGAGATATGTAAAACTTGCATGTAAACATTTACCAAGAGACTAAGTAGAAAAGGGGATATGAATCAGCCTTAATGCAAGATAGAGTTATGGAACTTGGTCAGTGACATACAATTATGACCCTCCAATTATGACCCTAAGTGCATGTGTAAAGTAGTAAATATCTTTGAAGACCTTTAACCTTTAACCAAAATTTCTAAGTTTCAAAGGGGCAAACAATTCTGCAAAGATTGCAGGCAGAGTTATGCAATTTTGCAAACTGATGTACATTGTTACTATAAAAGAGTGTTTTAAATTTAAATTGAATATCTCGAGCAATAATTGAGATATTTGACTTTACAAAAAAACTTTAACCAAAATTTCTAAGTTCCAAAGGGGCATAATTCTGTCAATATTGTAGGCAGAGTTATCCAACTTGTCAATTTGATGTACCTTGTTACTATAAAAAAGTATTGTAAGTTTGAATTGAATATTTCAAGCAATAATTGAGATATTTGACTTTACAAAAAACTTTAACCAAAATTTCTAAGTTAAAAAGGGGCATAATTCTGTCAATATTGTAGGCAGAGTTATCCAACTTGTCAATCTGATGTACCTTGTTACTATAAATAAGTATTGTAAGTTTCAATTGAATATCTCAAGCAATAATTGAGATATTTGACTTTACAAAAAACTTTAACCAAAATTTCTAAGTTGAAAAGGGGCATAATTCTGTCAATATTGTAGGCAGAGTTATCCAACTTGTCTATCTGATGTACCTTGTTACTATAAATAAGTATTGTAAGTTTCAATTGATAATCTCGAGTAATAATTGAGATATTTGACTTTACAAAAAACTTTAACCAACGCAGACGCCGACGCGGACGCCGACGCGACTACAATAGCTCTCATATTCTTCGAATAGTCGAGCTAAAAACTATTGAACCACTGACCTTCCAAATGCTTGTTGAACATATTTTCAAGACCCTAGCCTAAAGCAAGATCATGTAAATGAGGGGCAAATAATTTGAAATCATACAAACTTTACATTAAGGTCAAGGAAGTCAAAAGGAAGTTTTTATATCAATTAAAGAGAAATTATTCTGCAAAACTTACTTGGAGCCAAATATTTCATCAGCATCTGGTGCACCTTTAGGATGTTGGTATCGAACTCGTCTCTCACGGTTGTTGTTCACCAACATCGGACGGTTCAGTGAAGCCAACATTTCTATGGAATATAAATAGTTCTGAATGAAAATTACATTTCTTACACCCTTAAAATATAACTCCTTAACTTATTTGCTTTTTTATTAAATATAGATGCTGGTTTTCTTTTTGCCTCACCAGTTTTTAAACAAATTCAACCCCTATTTTTACACGTTTGATAACAATGAAAACTATCTTGAAAATGTTACATTTACAAAATGGTTTAAAAATTAATTTGTAAGGTTTTTAACCTTTACTACTTTTTTGTAAAAATGCATTTAAAGTTTGCATTTGCCATGGCAAAGTGTGTTTTGCCATGGCATTTCGGTATTTTGCCATAGCAAATATTTTACCATGGCAAGATTTTACCTACATTTGCCATGGCAATATTTTTTTTTTAATCACAAAACAATCTAAAACTTATCCTTTAACATGTTCTTGGGACAATTGTTATGTTTTTATTGCAATTTCTATTTCTTTAAAAGTGTGTTTTGCCATGGCATTTCGGTATTTTGCCATAGCAAATATTTTACCATGGCAAGATTTTACCTACATTTGCCATGGCAATATTTTTTTTTTAATCACAAAACAATCTAAAACTTATCCTTTAACATGTTCTTGGGACAATTGTTATGTTTTTATTGCAATTTCTATTTCTTTTTCATTTTGCCACGGCTCAACTATATAGGAATGTGAGGAAAAAAACTTATCCATCCCTGAAATATGTCCTTAACTCAGAACAGTGGTGAGTGAGTTGTAAAACTTATATATGTCTCAAATATAATCTTAACTATGAACAGTGGTGAGTGAGTTGTAAATCCTATATATTACTAGAATATCTGCTGTACTCTAAACAGTAGTTTGTTTGTTTATTCGGTTTAGTTTTACAGCTCAAAACACAATTAAGGTTGTATGGCGCCGAAACAGAAAATATGATTTTGGTTAACCTCCAGTGTTACAAACTAAAAGGAACACCAGAAGTCAAAAACCACCTCACCTGAAGAAATGACTTCAGGAATTCAAACATATTAAGTCGCCCTTTACGATCATGCAGGGATAAACGGTGGCTACAATTCTGATGCCTGAACCCTCAGCCACAAAGGGGCTAAACAATGGTGACTTGTAAAACTTACATATACTTGCAATAAGTTTTTTTTACTCTGAACAGTGGTAAAGGAGTCATAAATCTTATATATATACCTTGATAATCTTCCTCCTCCTGTCTTTCATGTATATCTAGGACAACCTGCTTCATACGTTCTTTCTCCACACGCTCAGCCTAACAAAACAAAATGAACAATTAACAAAAATATCAGAGAAGAAAATGTTGGTATCATCCTCGGATAAATAACAAGAGGGCCATGATGGCCCTGAAGTCGCTCACCTGTATATAGGCCCCCCTAGCGGGGCCAGTTTAAACCCCAGGGCTTTTATTTGAACAAACTTGGTAGACACCCATTAGAAGATGTTTCATGCTAAACATCTAAGGTTTAGCTGGTCAAGTTTTTTCTTTACACATATAGTTAAAAACAATGACACACCAGGGGCAGGGCCAGTTTGGACCCCAGGGCTTTTATTTGAACAATCTTTGTAGACACTAACTAGAAAATGTTTCATGCTTAATATCTGAACTCTAGCTATTCGGATTTTTCGAAGAAATTTTTTAAGATTTTGCTATACACATATAAGGAAAATCAATGACCCATCGGGGTGGGGCCAATTTTGACCCCAGGGCTTTTATTTGAACAAACTTTGTAGACACTTACTAGAAGATGTTTCATGCTTAATTTCTAAACTCTAGCTATTTGGGTGTTTTCAAAGAAGATTTTTAAGTTTTTGCTATACACATATAAGGAAAATCAATGTCCCCTGGGGCGGGGCCAATTTTGACCACAGTCAAATGTTTCATGTTTCATGCTTAATATCTAAACTGTAGCTATTTGGGTGTTTTCAAAGAAGATTTTTAAGTTTTTGCTATACACATATAAGGAAAATCAATGTCCCCTGGGGCAGGGCCAATTTTGACCACAGTCAATTTTGAACAAACTTTGTAGACACTTACTAGAAGATGCTTCGTGCTTAATATCTAAACTCTAGCTATTTGAGTTTTTTCAAAGAAGATCTTTTAAGTTTTTATTATACACATATAAGGAAAATCAATGACCCCCTGGGCGGGGCTAATTTTGACCCCAGGGCTTTTATTTGAACAAACTTGGTAGACACTCACTAGAAGATGATTCATGCTTAGTATCTAAACTCTAGCTATTTGTTTTTTTTTCAAAGAAGATTTTTTAAGTTTTTGCTATACACATATAAGGAAAATCAATGACCCCCGGGGCGGGGCCAATTTTGACCACAGGGCTTTTATTTGAACAAACTTTGTAGACACTTACTAGAAGATGCTTCGTGCTTAATATCTAAACTCTAGCTATTTGAGTTTTTTCAAAGAAGATTTTTTAAGTTTTTATTAAACACATATAAGGAAAATCAATGACCCCCGGGGCGGGGCTAATTTTGACCACAGGGCTTTTATTTGAACAAACTTGGTAGACACTCATTAGAAGATGTTTCATGCTAAATATCTTAGCTCTAGCTTTTTGGGTTCTTTAAAAGAAGATTTTTTAAGTTTTTACTATATGCATATAGGGAAAATCAATGACCCCCTGGGGAAGGGCCAATTTTGACCCCAGGGCTTTTATTTGAACAAACTTGGTAGACACTCACTAGAAGATGTTTCATGCCAAATATCTAAGCTCTAGCTCTTTGGGTTTTTTAGAAGAAGATATTTAAAGTTTTTTTCTTTTAGTTGCCATGGCAACCAGAGTTCTGCATGGAATTATATTCTTTGAACAATTTTCAAAGGTGACCACCAAAGGAACATTCCTGTGAAGTTTGGATGAAATTGGCTTAGTGGTTTATGAGGAGATGTCATTTAAAGTAAAAGTTTACGGACGACGGCCGGACGCTGGACGAAAAGCAATCACAAAAGCTCACCCTGTCACTTTGTGACAGGTGAGCTAAAAGTAGCTAGCTATGTTCATTGGTTAGAAAAAGTTCAAGTCTGTATGGAATTAATTGACATGTTCAAACACTAGATGAAGACTTAAACGTTAAAGAAGTCTATTTTGGGCTCAATGGCAATCTAAAGCTAGGTATCTACGTAAGCTCTATATTTACATATTTCGAATACTTTTTCAAGGTATCGACCGGAAAATAATTTCTAATTTTAGTATCAATGATCTTATCCTTGACCCAAGGGGACAAAAAACCCAAAACAATCCCAAGCATGGTCTCCACCTTAGTTTGCAATACAGGTAGTTGATTTATAAAATCTCATTTCTAATTCTTGTTATCAACGGGAAAACATTGTTTAGAAAAAAAGACTTTGATTACATATCATCAGCATCCTTGGAAATAAGACTGTACATTAAATCACAATGAAGATTTTTTTGTTACATATCAGTAATTAATGATAAATTTTTTGGTTATAACTCTACATAGACATATCCTGCAGTTATAAACATAACTAGAACTATCACTAAATGTGATTAATACCCCCACAAGACTGCTTCGGAAATGAGGATGTTACTAGTAACAGAATACCTTGTAAAAGAATTGAAATATAGAGTTATGGTTGTTGGCAATTAAAGATAGTTGTGGTTCTTGTATGTTGCATTTCCTTTCAATGTGGTTGGCCATTGATGAAGTTTAATTGAATTACTCTGTAATAAGTCCAGAAAGACAAAAAAGGAACAAAGGGCAAAAAACTCTATAAAAACTGAAAGATAGAGTTATAGTTCTTGTGCACTGCACTTCCTCTTATTGTGCTTGAACATTGTATGAAGTTGTTTTGAATTCCAACCAGTACGTATTAAGTTATGCTCAGGACAAGGAAAAGTATCGAAGGGCAGTAACTCTGTATTTTGTCAAAATGGAGTTATGGCTCTTGTGCACTGTACATCCTTTTAATGTCCTTGACAACTGTATGAAGTTGTACTGAATTCCAAACAGTAGTTTTCAAGTTATGCTCTGGACAAGGAAAAGTAACAAAGGGCAATAACTCTGTAATTAGTCAAGATGGAGTTATGGTTCTTGTGCACTGCACTTCCTCTCAATGTGCTTGACCATTGTATGAAGTTATATTGAATTCCAACTATTAGTCTTCAAGTTATGCTCCGGACAAAAAAGCAATGGAAAAGTAACAAAGGGCAATAACTCTGTAATTAGTCAAGATGGAGTTATGGTTCTTGTGCACTGCACTTCCCCTGATTGTGTTTGACAATTGTATGAAGTTATTTTGAATTCCAACAAGTAGTTTTCAAGTTATGCCCCGGACAAGGAAAAGTAACAAAGGGCAATAACTCTGTAATTAGTCAAGATGGAGTTATGGTTCTTGTGCACTGCACTTCCTCTCAATGTGCTTGACCATTGTATGTAGTTATATTGAATTCCAACTATTAGTCTTTCAAGTTATGGTCCGGACAAAAAAAAGGAATGGAAAAGTAACAAAGGGCAATAACTCTGTAATACTTTAGATAGAGTTATGGTTCTTGTGCACTGCACTTCCCCTTATTGTGTTTGACATTGTATGAAATTGTTTTGAATTCCAACCAGTAGTTTTCAAGTTATGCCCCGGAAAAGGAAAAAGTAACAAAGGGCAATAACTCTGTAATTAGTCAAGATAGATTTACGTTTCTTGTGCACTGCACTTCCTCTCAATGTGCTTGACCATTGTATGTAGTTATATTGAATTCCAACCATAAGTCTTCAAGTTATGCTCCGGACAAGGTAAATGCAACGGACAAAAAAAAAAGCAATGGAAAAGCAACAAAGGGCAATAACTCTGTAATTACTTTAGATAGAGTTATGGTTCTTGTGCACTGCACTTCCCCTTAATGTGTTTGACAATTGTATGAAGTTGTTTTGAATTCCAACCAGTAGTTTTCAAGTTATGCCCCGGACAAGGAAAAGTAACAAAGGGCAATAACTCTGTAATTAGTCAAGATAGAGTTATGGTTCTTGTGGACTGCACTTCCTCTCAATGTGCTTGACCATTGTGTGTAGTTATATTGAATTCCAAGCATTAGTCTTCAAGTTATGCTCCGGACAAGGAAAATGCAACGGACGTCTGGACCGACCGACCGACCGACCGCCCGACCAACCGACCGACCGACCGACCACCGGGTGACTCCTATATACCCCCCCAAACTTCGTTTTTGGGGGTATAAAAATATACCAACCTCTTCTCTCTCCTTGAACTTTGTAGCAAACTCTGCTGTAACCGGGACATTGAGATCAGAGAACTAAAACATACACAAACACATTATATATACACTCTGAAAATAGTCTTAAATCTTGAACTGTTTCCTACTGACTTTTTGTTTGAAATGGACTATTTTATTTTAAAGTGTGCTTTAAAATTTTCAGATTTCATACCATTGACTTGTCCTGCATAAAATTGGAAACTGTTCATAAATAGTCCGGGATTTTGATGTCAAACACTAAAACTGAGCCGTTAAGACTGGGTAGACTACCTAATTGCAGTCACAAGTATCAATCTCAGTAGAACCACTTGCCATCTGTAAGCTAACTTGACAACTTCTTCATTGGAAAGATTCCAAAGCCTCTTGCCGGATTCAAACCCACTACAGTTAAGGCAAGTGGTACTGAGTCAATGATCTTAACCAGTCAGCAACTGAGGCTCCACATATTTCTAAACATTTCATGATACATAAAAACAGTAAATTATAGAGTGTCATAAATATATTGAGTTATAGTTTGGTTTAGAGATAATATTCATGTAATATATCATAATAACAGAAATTTATATCTACATACCTGTTGTTTATTCCCTCTTCTAGTTATCAGAGTAAACTTAATGGTATTGTCTTTAACAGGTTCTGGATTTAATTCTGAAATTACATTAATTCTAATAGATCTTTAAATTGTTAGATAATAACAAGTCAATATTTCAAAACATACTAATGACTGATTTACCTTCATGCTTTGATGGGTGCATGTCACTCAGAAGCAATTTATTTGGTAGCATACAAACATAAAAGGACTATAAACGTGTAACAATCATCTATATTTAACAAATAAATTTCTATTTTAAACATGTAAACAAAAGCAGTGCATTCAGTGTTAACACTCATCTGTTAAAAAGTCTAAGTAAAAAAGGGGCATAACTCCAGAAATATTGCTTTCACAATTATGTCACTTGACTAACAAATGCAACTTGTGATGATAAGCAAATATTACCTTTTTCATATTGATAACTTTTATAAATTTTGGATTTTTAACAAAACATTAACCTTTTACCACATGAGCATATAGTGAAAAATGCCCGTTTTCATTGAAAAAAAATCTGGAAACAAAGTGATCCCTCGGAAGCATTAATCAAAAACAAAATTACATGAAAATTGCAGACTTAATTTGATTGAGTCTGTACATGAAGGATTATAAATAAGTGCAACATCCCTCATGCCCTCTAGCACCTGCAAGCCTCTTGTTACAAGTTCAAACTGCTATGAAACAATGAAATTGTTTCAATACTGATAAACTTGGCTCAAATGTTGAGGGGACCATTTGTAACAGCCTTTGTAACAACATGCTCAATCTTAAATTTCCTGTTACAATGGCAACGAGGGACGTCTCAAAATTGCCAAAATCACTATTTTGCATTGTTTTTTCGTCAAAACTGATTTCAAAGTGCTGCAACTTCTCAATGGATTGAGATAGAGTAAAAGGCTTTAAGCATTGGTTACATGTTACCTTAAGATCGACCTGAGGCCATTTTTAGCCTGTCACATGTCCAAAATTTTCTTGCGATGACGGGGGCTACTGCCCCTCTTCAAACCCCAAAACAGAAGGGGGCAAATACCCCCTCTGGCACCCTCTTGATATACCTTTTTTATAGGGGGTGGTACCGGAAAAAAGATCACTTTTTTAAACAACATTTCTCAAATGAAAAGTGTTTGGGGCCTAAATAGGGCATTTTTCACTAGCTGAGGCCTCAAAAAGAGGGTGGGTGAAAAGCCATCAACACACGTCTATATGAGGTAAAAGGTTGAAGTTTTTGCCAAGCAACAGCGTACATGACACCCCAGTTATCATAATAGCTAGTCTTTTTCTTTGAAACAGATGAGCTTTCCAAAATGTAAATTCTTATACATAGACATGATGAAACATCATACTTACAATTTATATTTTGTAACTAAGGGACCATGTAAGCCTGAGTATTGGAATATTCTTCAACTTTGTTCACAAGAAAAAAAAATCAAAGTTCAATGTTAAATAAAGTTATTATTATTATCATTATTATACTTTATCATTATTATACTTTATTTACCAAACTTTTTCTTGCTGCCTTTTAAATTGACTGGAACAGGGACATCAAACTGTGGGACTTTAATTGACTCATTGTTTCTAGCCTTAGATGTATCTTCTAACATTTTATCAAACGCTGCCATAAAATCATCATCCTCTTGACATTCTACCCTCTTCATATTTGACTTTACGTATCACCTTAAATATAACATTGTGTTTTTTTTAGTTTAATAACAAAACTTTGACTCTTAATTTACAATTTATTTGCTTCTAAATTTTCTGATTTACTTTAAAAATTTACAATTTACAAAAAATCCAATCAATTTTTTCCATCTCTTTAATTCATCATATTTATATAATCAAAATTTTGATTTATTGCCATCTCATATGAAAAATTTAAAGTAAGGTTTATAGTGTTTTTCCCTTCGAATCAAATAATTACCTGATCCTCATCCAAGTCTGGTCAGCTATCTATGTATTTATCATCAGAATCATCTTCATAATATCACTTCAGCCTCTGATCTGATGTGTTCACATCTTTGTGTCTGATCATACATACATTGTAAAATATACTACACATAAGACTAGTGTGTCTGATATACATACATGTACAGATAAATTGTATCTGATATAGATAAAGTGTATCTGATATACATACATGTAAAGATAAAGTGTATCTGATATATGTGAATGTCAAGATATAGTGTGTCTTGATATATATACATGTAGAGATATACATACATGTAAAGATAAAATGTGTCCAATATAAATACATGCAAAGACATAGTGTGTCTATTATAAATACATGCAAATACATGTACACAGTGTGTCCAACAATACATGTAAAGACATAGTAGAGTGCCTGATATACGTAAATGTTAGGACAGTGTGTCTAATACAATTCAAGGTGAGTATTGCCAGACATACCATATATATTACTTCATGTTCTGGACTAAGAACATGGGGTAATGTGGTTATTGTACATTGCCATCTACAATACTGAATTCTATAGAACGATTACATAGCTGTCTATAATGGACAGAGAGTTGGCTGATTCTACTATCTATTTTCCAGCTGTGTATCTGAGTAGAACCACTAACCTTCAGTGTGTTTGCTGAATAACCTTCTTACATGAAAGAATACAAAGATTTCGACCAGTAGCGGTGAGTGGTAAAGGATTCAGAGTCAGGGACCCAAACCCCTTTTCCAGGGAGACCCTACATAACTTAAGAAAATTGTTTAGATACAAAACTTGGGGTAATGAGGTTATTGTACATTGCAATCTACAATGCTGAATACTACAAATTGATTACACAGCTGTTAACCCTATATTGGACAAGGAGCTAGCTGAGTCTACTATCTCTATGCACTGTTTCAATGTAATCAATAATGTATAACAATCTCTTTATTTCACACCTCACTTTTTAGACATTTTAATAGAATTTTGTTACTTGATTTGATAAGGGATTTTTTTCGACTCAGAAAATGAAAACTAGGCTAATGATAGATTTTCATTTTGCTAGTTTTAAAAAACAGTGACCAATGGAAGTACAAAAGTAATCTCAGGTAAGACCTCAAAATAAGCTTGTTACCTCCAGAACTTGGGTCATTTTGTTTGTTTTGTTTTGGGTTTTACGTCACATCGACACAGTATAGGTCATGTTCCAGCTTTACTGGTGGAGGAAGACCTCAGGTGCCCTTCTGTGCATTAATGCAGGCACGAACGGGCACCTGAGTAGAACCACCGATGTTCCGTAAGCTAGCTGGATAGCTTCCTCACATGAAAGAATCCAAAGTCCCTGTCGGAATTCGAACCCACAGCGTTGAGGGGCAAGTGATTTGAAGTCAGAGACCTTAACCACTCGACCATGGACGCCCAACTTGGGGTATAAATGGCATCATGTATCTACCCACCTGTCTGGTTTGAGATCCAGTGAGATCATTTTGACTCTGGCTATTTTGGCTGTTTTCACTCTCATCTTCCTCCAGTAATTTTCTCTTGTCTTGTTGACTAGCATCACTAGTCTCGTCAGACTCCTGTATAGTAGTCAAACCTCCATCATCTGTTTCACTTACACCCCCTTCCTCTGTATCTATTATAGGTAATATGGCAGCTGAAATATACATTTTTACAGTACAAGAGCGATCAGTGATCACATTTGTCACCTGATGGTAGCTCATTCAGGACTTGTATTGAGGGGTGATTAAACAGTTTGTCCCCTATATGTTGCGGCTACTTTGTAGCATGTTGCTGCTACTGTGTAGCAGGGGACACAAAAATGATAAACATGCCGAAACGCCTTTTTTATTCAAGGGCTATAACTCAGCCAAAAAACATTCAACTGGAAAACCCATTAAATATGCTCAAGTATTTGAGGTACCCATCAATCCTGTAAAGTTTCAATACAGGTGCATAATAAGTAAAAGAAAAGTAGTTTTGACAAAACTTTAAAACATAAAATAAATAAAGGGCTATAACTCTGCCAAAAATCATTGAACTGGAAAATTCTTCATTAATTTACATGGGTTTATAATCCTTAGACAGCCTTCGGAAATATACATAATCCTACATTTTTGTACGCTACCAATACACAGCAAAGCCTGATTGCAAACCTGGATTACTCACCTGAGAAATTAAGGTCAAAAGGACAAAGTGGAGCCCCTTTTCACCCCAGAAGCACAATATGAAAACAATGGACAGCTTAATCTAAACAATTTTGTGTACTGTCACCAAGAAATTTTGTGAAAATTTATTTCAAAATTGAACAAGTGGTTTAGATGCTGTTTAGATGTTGTTTTCTAATTTTAGCTGTGACCGCCATTTTATTAAACAATTCAGCCTGTCACTAAGTGAGAGGTGAGCTAATAAAAAGATGACTGAAAAAGAGAAGGAAAACAAACATTGACCTGGCTGGGGATTGAACTGTCGACCTCGATACCCTAGGGCCGGGTTAATTTTGAACCTAGGGGTTTTATTTCAACAAACATAGTAGACATACACTAGAACATGTCTCATGCCAAATATCTAAGCTCTACCTCTTTTGGATTTTCACAATAAGATTTTTTAAATTTTAACTATATATTCATATAAGAAAAATAAATGACCCCTAGGGCCAGGTCAATTTTGACCCTAGGGCATTGATTTGAACAAACTTGGTGGACATACACTAGAAGATGTTTCATGCCAAATATCTTATCTAGATCTATAGCGCTTTTAGATTGTCAGAAGAAGATTTTTTAGTTTTTATTATATACAAATAAGGAAAATCAATGACCCCTTGGGGTGGGGTCAATTTTGACCCTAGAAGTTTTATTTGAACAAACTTGGTAGACATCTACTAGAACATGTTTCATGCCAAATATATAAGCTCTACCTCTTTTGGATTTTCACAAGAACATTTTTTAAAATTTTTACTATATACATATAAGGAATGTCAATGACCCCTGGGACGGGGCCAATTTTGACCCTAGGGCATTTATTTGAACAAACTTATTAGACATCCACAAGAAGATGTTTCATGCCAAATATCTAAGCTCTAGCTCTTTTGGTTTTTTACAAGAACATTTTTTTTAGATTTTTGTAAAAAATTCTTTCGGTTGCCATGGCAACCAGAGTTCTTTATGGAATTTAATTCTTTGAACAACTTTGGTAGAGCTTCATGCAAGGAACATCCCTACCAAGTTTCAACAAATTTGGCCAAGTGGTTAAGGAGGAGGAGTTGTTTAAAGAAATTGTTGATGCACGGACGAATGACTACGGACAATGGGCTATCACAAAAGCTCCAAGTTTTACAATTTTTTGTTTAAATTCATTTTCCATGGTTTACCTATATTGGGTTAAAATTCATTCTCTAAGTTTAACTATTTTGGAAACAAATTCCAAGGTTTATAATTTTGGTTTAAATTCATTGTCCAAGATATACCTATTTTGGGTTTAACCTTATTTTCCAAGGTTTACCTATTTGGGTTTAATGTTTACCTATTTCGGTTTAAATTTATTTCTAAGGTTTACCTATTTTGGGTTTAAATTCATTTTCTAAGTCTTCACATGCTTTACAAGCCTCCTCAAAACTTGTGATCATTTTTAATTTTGGTCTTACAGCTTCAAGTGTGTCTTGCATGAGATTTTCTACGTCAATTGGAAATGGTCGATTCTCATTCCATATTGGACAATGCTTCTTGTACCAGTAATATCTCTGTAATCACAATTTTTAAACAATTATCAACAAAAACTCCAAGTGAAATGTTATAATAAATAACTATGCTAGCATATAAAAAGGTCCGTTTGATCAAAGCTTATTTCAAGAAACTCTTACTCATTTATTTTTACTTCCTTATACTTTAAACATCAGTTATGAATTCAGCTATTACACAAGTTGTCAGTAAGTCAGCATCATCATACTGCATAATATGCTGATTTTATTCTGTAACATCGCACTTGTCCATGTTATAGAAATAATTCATTTATAATAAAAAAATTACCTGAAAGTAAACAAGAAAGCAGTCTAGTTTTTTCTTACTGGACCCTTTATCAAAATACTGTCCACATGTCTCTAATACAACACATACTGATCTGATCCTGAACAGATGATCTGGAGGATCTAATACTGATATCTCATTCTCTGTAATACATTCAAAATTACAATTATTGATATCAAATCTGGATTTGTATGTTATACATTCAAGTTACAATAATTGATATCAAATCTGGATTTGTATGTTACACATTCAAGCTACAATTATTGATATAAAATCTGGATTTGTATGTTACACATTCAAGTTACAATAATTGACATCAAATCTGGATTTGTATGTTACACATTCAAGCTACAATTATTGATATCAAATTATGGATTTTTATGTTACCATTCAAGTTAAAATTATTGATATCAAATTATGGATTTGTATGTTACACATTCTATATACAATTATTGATACCAATTTCGTATTTGTATGTACCATATTCAATGTACAATTATTGATATTCTATGCAACACATTCAATTTACAATTTTTGATATCAAATCTGATTTTCTATGTACACATTTAATTTACAATTATTGGTATCAAACCATTCAATATTACAATTATTGATATCAAAAACTAAGGTCTTTGTAATTTCTAATACATATCTCAATCTCTCAATATCATATCTATTGATATCAAGTAGAGGTTATTTGTTTGTTTTACATGTAAGATCGAAATATATTTCACAGAGTGAACATAAGATGTATATTAAATTTTAAAATAAAAAGACTGATGTTCACGAATGAGATATAATTTTATCTTACATATAAAACAAACAACTTTTTTCTATTTATTTCATGCATTTTAGGGTTTTTTTTTAATGATTTTTGCCACAATTCAACATGTACTTTCATTCATGATGTCATCAAATCATGACAACATTTCATTCATGTTGAAAAATAATTCTGTAAAATTCTACAAACCATGTTACACAGTTTTACAATAATTATTGCAGATATTCATATGCTTCCCATAATCAAGCACATTTTACTCACAATGTAGTGGAGTGTATTTCAAACCATATTTCAACTTATTTAAGATAATTATATTCTTTTCATCCACCATTAGATATAGTCTGGCCTACAGTGAAAATCATATTCTATAATTTCTGAATGAATTTTGAAAAAATAGTTTCACTGTCCACTGAAAAGCATCTAGTAAATAATGATTTCTTGGTTAACACATTCAATATTAAAAAATCACACAGACTTAATCAGCTGCCATTGTTAAATTTGAATGATTGGAATAATTTTGATGCAGTACTACAAAGAAGTAATTATTAGGATCAATATATTTTAACCTTAGTGCACAAATTGGTAAACACCTATTATAACATTATAGGTGTTAACCTATAACTGCACTAAGGTGATGATAATCTGAACTAACGTCCTAATACTTGAAACATTAAAAGATGATTAAATATACACAATGTCTCATGTATTATAAAAAAAAACAACTACAGTGCTGTTAAGAATTAAAATCATGTCTGTTTTCTGACTTACCTTGATTAGACACACCAAATGTAATGAATGAATAAAGTGTTTTGAAAATGACAGCAGATTCCACCATTCTGTAGTTATATAATTCACCAAGATATTTAGCACAGCTAACTCTTCTCTGGTTATACTTGGGATGGTTGATCTAAAATCACATTTTATTTGATCAAGTTTATAT
>NW_026854576.1:0-22309 GCF_026571515.1 Ruditapes philippinarum
AAAACAATTGCCGGAGACCCAAGCAATTTTAAATTTGTGTGATCGAAACTGTGTACATGTAAAAAAACAAAAATGTTACGTAAAATGACATTCACAGTGATAATAATAGTGAAGATATGGATTATTTCATTCATTAATTTTCATTCTTCATGACCAAACTGCGTCCCCCCCCCCCATTAAATAATTTAGGCCCCCGTGAACTGCATATCAATTCCATACTGTATACTGGGTCATAAGCTAACATGTTGCCGTTAGCTCAGTATTCACTTGAACAGCTTAAAATGAAGTATCCAGTGACTCTCTTTTAGTACACTTCAACCCTGCTCCGACCGTTCAAGGTCAAATGTTATTTCATTTTCATTGTATCTGTAACTATAGGACACATGTGCTGTGTTTGACTTTTAATCATTGTATGGTTCGTACAACCAAAACAAACATCTTATCTGGCGACCAGGTCCAGTGTTCACAAAGATTTAAGGATCAGGATCAAATCTAAAAACTCAAATATTCTACATTGTTAATTCTAATAGAATAAATATTTAATATTATTCTAATAGAATAAATATTTAATATTAACATAATAAAACTGGACTTGAAATAGCATGTTCATGAAATTTTGGAATAAATTTATTAATTTTTGCAAGATATGGGCATTTTACAGTTGATCCAAATATTGATCTTGTTCTTAAAATTGATCCTTATTTTTGTATTTGTTTTGTTTACATAAATTTTATTCTGAAATAAGTTTGTTTCTTTGCAAAACAGCAATTGTTTCTATTTTGAATATATACCGTTAAATTCTTGCAAATTACCACCGATATTAGATGTATAAAACAAAAAATTAAAATCAGGATCACTTGATCCTAATCCTGATCTTTTCGTAGTGAACACGGGGCCGGGATAAAAAACATAGCCATAACATTACCAAATTTTCCAGAATTTGTTGTAAAAAAGTGCCGATGGTGGGGCAACGAACTCGAACAGCGCTATGAGATGGCATAAATGGATATAGAATTTTGAAAATATGTTATGTGCGTTAGATATCACGAGAGATAAACGCAAGAAAGCACTCCTTTTGCTTTACTGTGGAGAAGAAACTTACGATATTTATGATAGCTTCTCAGATGAGAAGAAGAGCAAAGGAGCTACAAGGAGGATATAAGAAACTGAAACCACTCCAGATGAGAAAAATGTGTTGAAGAACCCATTAAGTGACTATTTCACTCCGAAGCAGAATTTTAGTTATGAGGTTTATAAATTTGGTCAAGCCAAACAACTTCCTGGAGAAAGAATGGACACGCATAATACACGATTAATAACATTATCAAGCACCTCTGAATTTGACAATAGGTAATCTATCTTAAATCAAATAATACAAGGTTGTGTAAGCTCTCGCCTACTTAGACGTGCTCTCAGAGACAATTTCACTTAAGAACAAGTCACCCAAGAAACAAGTGCTATTGAGCTCGCAGGATCTCGTGCAACTGAAATGGAAGGTAGAAATGCAAATATGAACCAGGTATTCCATGGTATGGATTCTTTTGGTCGTTTCCAATCACGAGGCCATGGTCGGGTTCCCCGTTGTGACCGCAGTCGGGCTCCCCGCGGCCGGGCTTGTTCTAGGAATCAAGGAGCTGCCCCCCCTTTAAGAAACAAAACAGACAGGGAAATGTGATGGAAAAAGAGGTCATCGGTCCTGACAAGGTCAAGAGTGTAGATCATTCAAGATGTAATATTTGGGAAATTTAACATTGGGGAAAATGTGTGATTAATGAGTAAACTTTTTCCCGTGCTGACAAACCTGACAATGACAAGTCTAGTGTCTATGATAAAGATTATAGTTCTGATGATTCTGGCTTTGTGTTTAATGTAACCAATTGTTAAAACCTCAAATATCTCTTGTACATAAAAAACTTTTTGATACTGATGTCGAGTTTCTAGTTGATACTGGGTCTTGTTGTAACATTTTCAATGAATGCATATACAACAAGTTAGCTTTTGTAGTCTGACACCAGTTATTTATGCTTATGGTACTAATGCTCCATTACCGTGTCTAGGCTATTTTGTCGGCAATATTTGCTACAAAATAAGTCAGTTAAGACAGAAGTTTATGTTGTTCAGTACAAATGTACTAAAATTCCTGTCATTCCAGGTGTCTATTTGGTGCTTCCACAGCTTAATATTTGAACATGATAAAATTTGCTTTTACCCCATCTTTGTTCTTACCTGTTACTTGTAATACTGGTTTTATTGTAGGTCAGTATCCATCACTGTTTGATGGCAAAATGGGAAGGATCAAGAATGTTTAAGTGAAACTACACATCAATAGTGAATGCTGTGATGTACAACCAGTTACATAGCCTCATAGGCGTATTCATTTCCATATACGTAAAGACATTGAGAATGAAATCAAGCGCCTCAAGGATCTTGATGTCATATAATCTGTCAGTGGTCCAACCCCATGGGTAAGCCCTGTTGTTGTTGTTGTTGTTGTTGTTGTTGTTCAAAAGAGGTTTTCATCTGGTGTAAGGGTGTATAGACATCTAGAGGCAAACAAGGCCATTTCACGTGAGAAGCACCCAATGCCCACAGTTGAGGATCTAATGGCAGATCTCAAAACCTCCACTGTGTTTAGTAAGTTGGACATTTCTAATGCTTATCACCAGAAAGATTAATCCAGTCGTTTTATAACAACTTTATTAAAAGCCCGTATACGGTGAATGATTAGAACGCATACAAGAGTCTAGAAGCATATAATCAGTTTGTGTGTGGTTGGGTATCAGGAGTTTGTACATTGGTTACCAATGAAAAACATCTTGTTAAAGCAAGAGTAAGTAGAAAATTTACTTACCAAGTTATTTATAAACTAACTTGAACTGCATATATTTTAGATCAGGCTATAAACTGAAATTTATAGATCTAGTATTTAAATTATAATGTAAAACTAAATAATTTCTACAACAACAACAAAAATGTTATGCAGGGAGACTGCCATTATCAAGGATCAGCTTATTGGATTTAATGATCTTCTAAGATTTTTCTTTATGTAAGCAAATGGTCTTATTTGTTTTCTTATCTTTTACTATTTTCAGGTCATGCAATCCCAGAGATTAAGAGAGATAAGCCCCTTTCCCCCCTGGCTCAAAACAGAGAAAAATGGTACCGTGCTAGTCAGCCACTGCGACTGTATGGCTGGCATAGGTGAAACATGCGCCCATGTTGCAGCACTCCTCTTTTATATTGATACAGCTGTAAGATTAGGAAATACCCGGACAGTTACACAAGAGAAGGCCTACTGGCTTCTTCCTGGTGCAGTGAAAAGTGCATCATATAACTAAACTGCTGATATTGACTACAGCAGTACCAAAACATTGAAAAGAAAATTAGATGCCAGTATAGACAATCCAAATTCACATAAAAAGTGAAACAAGAGTGTCATCATGGCCCTGAGTCTCTCACCAGGTACAACTGATTTTCAGTAAAAGATAAGACTGCCTAAGAATGCTACAGACAAAGTTTGGTGATCATCCATTAATAAGTTCTGTAGAAGCAAAATCTATTTCTAGCTTTAGTGGCCCCTACAAGGGGCCAATATAATTAATATGAGCAAACTTGATCAAAAGACTACCAAAGAATGCTACATACAAAGTATGGTATCATCCATTAATTTTTTCAGTAGAACATGACGTTCAAATGTTTTTCTATTTTTAGATTTTACGGCCCCTAAAAGGGGCCAATCCAATTAATATGAGCAAACTTAATAAAAGACTACCTACGATTGCTACAGACAAACTTTGGTGATGTGATTGTCCATCAATTATTTCAGTAGGAGATGATGTTCAAAGGTTATTTCATTTCAGCTCGAGCGACCCCTAAAATCCCTATCAAATTACTATGAGCAAACTTTAAGAATACTACAGGCAAAGTTTGGTGATTATCCATCAATTATTTCAGTAGGAGATGATATCAAAGTTTTTTTCAATTTATAGCTTAAGCGGCCCCCAAAAGGTGTCAATCAAATTTATATGAGCAAACTTGATAAAAGACTACCTAATATTGCTACATACAAAATTTGGTGATTATCCATCAATTATTTCAGTAAGAGATGATGTTCAAATGTTTTTCTATTTTTAGCTTTAGCAGTCCCTAAAAGATGCCAATCAAATTAATATGAGCAAATATGATAAAAGACTACCCAAGAATGCTACATTAATATTTGGTGATCATCCATCAATTAGTTCTGTAGAAGAAGACGTTTAAAGGTATTTCTATTTTTATGGGCCCCTAAAAGGTACCAATCAAAATAATATAAGCAAACTTGATAAAAGACTACCTAAGAATGTTACAAAGTTTGGTGATCATCAATCAATTAGTTCTGTAGAAGAGAATGTCTAAAGGTTTTTCTATTTTTAGCTCTAGAGACCCCTAAAAGGGGCCAAGCAAGTTAAAGTGAGCAAATTTGATACAAGACTACCTAAGAATGCTACAGACAAATTTTGGTGATCGTCCATCATTTAATTTAGTAGTAGGAGATGTTTAAAGGTTTTTCTATTTTTAGCTCTGTTGACCCTAAAATGGGCCAATTGAAATGGCATGAGCAAATTTAAGTGTGACTGTCACAAGGATGCTACATACAAAATTTTACGTAAATCTGCCCAGTAGTTTCAGAGACGAAGACGATTGTTGACACATGACGACGGAGCATTCCCCTTTGATACTCATAGCTCACTCTGAACCTTCAGTTCTGGTGAGCTAAAAAGGCAAGGAAAATATTCTGGAACCATCAGAAAAAGAAAAGACTGATTTTTTAAGTCTTTGAGAGTGAAATGGGACGGAAACCAGCTATTCTGACAATAATGAAAGAATACTCTGATTCATATGTTCCAAAACCCAAAAACCTGCCAATGAAACTAAGTGTGCTTAAAGACAATGATTCACTTAATATGAATTACATGGACTTGGTGCAGAAATGTTCCAATATTTCCATCAGTGCCTCTGATGAAGAAGTAATTAATGCAGAAAAACTAAACCGGTGCCAGTCTAGTAATAAACAATGGTTTGACTTCAGAGTATGGCGTATCACAGCTTCAAACATGAAAGGGGTTTGTAACACTGACCTGTCAAATCCATAACAATCACTAATTAAGAAGATATGTTGCCCAACAAATTTTTCCAAAATGAGGCCACAAAGTAGGATAAAGAGCACGAAAGACAAGCTAAAAGTTATTTTACTCCAATATCAACAGAAACATGAAATGCCAGAATCGCAGACAATGACCTTTACATTTCAATTGAAAAGCCTTTCATAGCAGCCTCACCAGATGGTATTTTATCATGTAATTGATGTCCTAAAAGTTGTTTGGAAGTGAAATGTCCCTTTTCAAAGACAGATCAAATAGTTAGTGAAGAGATACCGTATTTGAAAAGATGTAGTGACGGTCAACTTAGACTAGACACATCACATGATTATTATTTCAAAATTCAATGTCAAATGGGATGTACTGGTCATAAAAGCTATTACTTTGTTGTTTGGACAACTGTTGATTGTCATGTGGAAAAGATACACTTTCAGGAAGACTTATGGAAAATGATTGTTGAAAAAGCTCAAATCATATTCCAAGTAGGAATTCTGCCAGAACTTGTTGGCAAATTCTACACTAAACCGTCTATTTCAAAATTGCCGTTAAATGTGTCCACAGAGGAAACACATCATAACAAACCAATAATGCAGAAGTTAGTCCTGCAAACCCGAGACCAACAGACAGATCTGTCCCAAGCCATAACATGACTAAGAATGAAATATCTAACAATGTTGAAGAAATATGGTGTAATTGTGACGGAGTTGAATTTGGCAAAATGATACGCTGTGACAATGAAAACTGAGATAAAATGGTTTCATTTCCATTGTTTATAAATCACATGTAAACCAAAATTAAAGTTATGGTATTGTCCGGACTGTAGAAAACTCAAGTAATGAATGAAATGTGATATGTGAATGTGTTGTGCAAAGATTTGGCTGTTCTTAACCTTAACGTTATTACCTCACGTGTTCCACGCAATCAAAGCTTAATTTTTATAGTCTTAATTCTCCACTTTCCAATAGACCATAATCCTTTGCGGGCACGGTTAATCGCTAGTAAATAAACGTGATCATTTGATGTGCTGCAGATAACAATAAAAAAATAATAATTCAGATTCAGGAAAGACGTAGAGGTGAGTTAAAAAGAATTTCTTAAAGATAAATTGATCATTACAAACAATGAAGAGATTTTCTCCCAGCTTATGATTTGTTATTCAGAACAAAATCAACTTGCGTTTGAGTTTAGGAGTGGGTGGGGTAATTGTTTTTAAAAAAAAGTATTTTCTGATTTTAGCTACTTTTACGTTTAAAGGCATACTTTTACCAGATATTTTATGTAATATTTTGCCGTTACTGTGCATATAAGGATTTTTTAACCTATTTTATTTTTTGCAGAACCATTTTTTTCTTAAAATCTGGATCCAAACAACAATTTATGTACACTAACAAACTATCAAAATATTTTGATTTATTTTTACTTTTAACATTATAATGTGTGTAACATTATAATGTGTGTGCACAAATAAACACTTGTGTAAAAAAAAGATCTGGATTATTTAATTTTGGTGCTTATTTAGATTTCATACTTTCAGAGATATGGAGGGCCTTCCACGTTCACCTAAAATATGTGGTGGATACAAAGGGTCTGTCGTTGCATATTGTTGTGTGCCAGGCTGTACTAATTCTCAAGGTCGATGCAACAGAAAGGGTTTGGAACTATCCTTCTACGGTTTCCCTAAAGATGTCAAACAGAAGATTTGGCTAGACAAAATAAGGCGGGATGTAATTGATTAAAATGGAAAGATTGTTCCTTTCGAACCATAATCTCATTCTCGAATGTGCTCAGCTCATTTTGTTGGAGGTATAAATCTTTTTGAAGTAAATCAAATCTTAAAAGCATTTTCTTACAATACCCTGTACTCAGAATCCTTTCCAAACTAAAAAAAAAATGTGCACCTCTGTTATATAATAGTGACAAGCAGTTCCAAAGTAGACAAAAAACTTTCTATAAGCATATGCTACATATTAACTAGAACTCCGCGAGTCGGATGTGTCGCCTTGTGAACAATTTAGTTTAGGAGAAATGGCCAGGACAAGAAAATTAACAAAGGGCAATAACTCAACAAATAAGAAGTGCAGAGCAGCAGTTTCTTTGCATAAGTCCATAGCTTTTATAATTTATGAGAAATGGCCTGGACAAAAATAACGTATGAAATTAATAAAGGGTAATTACTCAAAAATAAGAAATGCAGAGTACCGGTTCTTGAGCATTGCACTTCTTCTTAATGAGATCTATCATCCTATGAAGTTTCAAGTGTCCATAGCTTTTATACTTTCGGAGAAATGGCCCGGGCAAAAATAAGGTATGAAAATTAACAAAGGGCAATAACTCAAAAATAAGAAATGCAGAGTACCGGTTCCTGTGCACTGCACTTCTTCTTAATGAGATCTATCATCATATGAAGTTTCAAGTCCATGGCTTTTATACATTAGGAGAAAAGGCACGGACAAAAATAAAGTATGAAAATTAACAAAGGACAATAACTCAAAAATAAGGAAGTGCAGAGTAATGGTTCTTGTGCACTGCACTTCTTCTTAATGAGATCTATCATCCTATAATGTTTCAAGTCCATAGCTTTTTTAGTTAAAGGGAAATGGCCCGGACAAAATTAAAGTATGAAAATTAACAAAGGGCAATAACTCAAAAATTAAGAAGTGCAGAGTATCGGTCCTTGGGCACTGCACTTCGGGTTATTGAAAGAAGCATGCATACCAAGTTTGAAGTCAATCAGACTTAAAGTGTCTCAGTTATGCTCAGTTATGCTCCGGACAAGCTTTAGAGGACGTCGACGCCGACACCGACAACGACGCCGACAACGACAACGACGCCGACGACAAAAGTAACCCTTTCAAGGCGACACAAAAATATAAATCTGCAGAGATTTTTACAAATTCGAAGTAAGCAGAAATACTGAAGAGTGGCCACTGACACCTACTGCCTAGAAGGCACTTATTTTTAAACCGTCTTATAGCTAGTCTGCTTATTCAAATTAATAATTATTTAAAACTCTATTCACGCAGCCCTCACTGTGCTTCATTTATCCCAAGTATATTTTCAAGTAACAGCACCAAGAAACGAGAAACAAAACGGTCACAGACAGCATGTACCTGTTATTGTTTGATGTATATTTGAATTATCAAATTGTTTTCTCAAATTTATGTGCATGTGCTCACATATTTTTTAAAAGTGATGTTGTTGGACGGTGTAATGAAAGTGAAAGTCTAGAAAACAAAGCAAATAACAAAAGTGCTGAAAATTATTGCCTTGTCATTGAAATATATTTTGAGCTTGACTTTAGGGAAAAGTGAAGCTATCTAACAAATACTTTAACTATAACTGCTTAAATTGAGATCAGGAAACTTCATTTTCTGTAGTTCTAGCTTAATTTGAGAAACAAGTTTTTGCAGCTTGAATTTATCACTTAAAAGCTGGCTACCTGGAACTAACTGGTACGAGTGTCATATATGAAAACACTGTCAAGACTCAAAAGTGGCTCTAATCCATGATTCTAAGGTGAAGAAGACTACTGCAACACACTATTTTGTTGATAAGTTCACATCTACATGTACATGTTGTTGCACTATGTCTGTTCAACATTTGTCAAAATTAGATGAATTTGGGACAGGCAAATAATAGTAGTGCACAAAGGTGTGTGACTGGTAGACTGTTATTTGCTGTTCTCATTATCTCACATGAAAAAATTAATATATTCAGTGCATATTTCTTTTCTCTTTTAAGGTCAGGCACATACTCCACCATTATCAAGTAAAGGAAAGACTGTACCAGATTCACAGAAAGACCTGATCGACCTAAAGCACAAATGAGTCTTAACTTTCATGATGTCCCTTTAGATCATGACTATATAAAGACAAGTTCTGCCTCAGTAGACAGCTCTAACGAGGAAACAAAAATGATTGAATAGGAGAAAGAGAATGAACTTCTGAAGTCCGAACAATTACGTCTAGAAAACATTAAAGATAATGATGACAAATTTCAATTTTACACTAGCTTGCCAAATTATGCTGTTTTTGCTGCATTGTGTAACTATCTTAAGCTACGTCTAGAAAGTACAGGTGTTAGTTATTGGAGAGGACAGTCAACCAGTTATTCCACTGAGTCTCCTTCGTGTTGTAGAGGGCCGGACAGAAAATTCACAATTGAAGAAGTATTCATTGTGCTTGTGAAGTTGAAAACTGGAAATTTCAATGAAGACCTAAGCCCACACATTTGACACCAGTCCCACATGGATAAACATTTTGTGCACTGAATTCAAATTACTGTGTGAAATGCAAAGTAGTGAGGAAGAAAAAGCAGAGTGCTTTAGTAGTTTTGAGGATTTGAAAATCATAATAGACTGTACAGAACTTATGGTGCAAAGAGCTTCAAATTTAGATGCAAGGAAAATGACATTCTCAAACTATAAACATCATGATACTGTAAAGTTCTTAGTAGGTCTTTCACCAAATTTAGCTGTCAATTATGTTTCAAGTGCTTGGGGAGGAAGATCCTCAGACAAACAGTGATAGTATTGAATAGTGATACACTCATGAATGGATTAAGTTCTGGACAAACTGTCATGGCTGATCGTGGATTCAATATTAGTGGTGAACTTAAAAAGAAAGGTGTCAAATTGTTGATTCCGGAATTCAAAGGACGTGATAGACCACAAATAAGTAAGCAGGAGGCAAAAAGATCGGAGTACATTTCAAAAGCAAGGATTCATGTGGAACGACTAATACAAAGAATTAAATGCTTCTACCATATGGAAAGGGTCATTCGACTAAATATGCAAGATTTGGTTGAGCAGATTTTTACAGTTTGTCCATACTTTGTAAAATTTCAAATGCCTATTATTCGTAGATGAGGCACAACTTGTAAAGCCCCTACAGTGTAAATAAATATTTTCATATGATTTGTTATATATTCTTTTATATGTTTGCAAAGTTTCGAATCTCACATTTGTTGTAATGTGCTTAGAATCAAGTTATTAAAATGCACACCTTCGTACTCAACATTTTCGTACCCATTGTTTCGTAACGGACTCATTCGTAATATAGTTTAAAAAGCACAATTTCTTAAATTTATTGTTAAATGATCTGTTTTGTTATTTCAAAACTTGCATTAAAGCATAATGTATTACATTTTCTAGTCACAACTATATTTTATTCTTGAAATTGATTTTTTGGAGCTTTTTACCGCATCAACTTAAATAAAGACCATACAAACTTATTTGAGTTCTGGTTGACTTATCGTCAGATATGAGCCCCTCATATCACAGGGCGTGAAAGTAAAAAGACTGGGAACAATTAAATGAGTGATAGAAGGACAAGACAACTGTCATCTAAAGGCATGACGATGTTCGAAGATCAAACGATTTCATATTCAGGAAAATTGGAAGCAAAATGGAAATTGCTAGAACAGCTTATCCAAGAAGACATCAAGGGTTATGAACCATCTAACTTAGATAGTATTCATGCTGATATCTGTAAAAGGTTAGATGAATACACCATAGAATTTGAGAGATATTGTGAATTCCTTAATAATACAAGAACAACAGAAGCCAATAGATTACTACAAGAACTGTCAACTCAACACCAAATAAGAATAAATGTAGTTACCAACTTTAGAGACAGTGTGACGAGACAGACAAAAACAACTTGTTGTCAATCATGAGACATTCTTAAATGTGAAAACAACACACAATAAATGAAGATCAATCGCATCATGATCTTCAACGTCTTCAAGAGCAAGAGTTATTGCAACACAATCGCAATTAAGAATTGCTGAACAGGAAGCAACATTGCAGAAGAAAATCTCATTGATGGAGAAACAGAAAAGAGTAGCTGAAGCTGCTGCTCAAAGACACAAAAACGACCTTGAAATTGACTTTAAGTAACTTAGAGAAAAGAAAGAAAGTGTTGAAGCTTTAACAGAGGCAGAAATAAAAGATATTCAAGATAATCAGTGAAATTTACATAATACAATGTACAGGTTGTGAAAGTCCAAGCAAGAAAGTCACAGAATATCTGCAAAACTTGAAAGTTGATAGCTCTTTAGACCCTTATGTTCCACCATTTATTCCTACGCGCCAAGCAATTCAGCATGACACCGAGCATTCACAAATGAACCGGGTTAGTCAGTTCCTGTTCAAGAAAGTGGTTCTGTTGTCAAGATTCACTAAATTTGATGACCAAGCTGAATCACTCTTAACATGGAAGAACACATTTAACAAGTGAGTGAATTGAATGTGACACCATTCGAGCAGTTAAATCTGCTAGTAAAATGGCTTGGAGCAAAATCTTCGAAACAAGCCACTACCATTAGAACAGCAAATGCAGGAAACCCAGTGAAAGGGTTAGCCCGGATCTGGCAGCGACTCGAGGACCAGTTCGGTAGCCCAGAAATGATTGAACAATCCATTCAACTGAGAATTATGAACTTTCCCAAGCTCACAACGTCATCAAAAGACAGCAAGATGTTATATAAACTGTCCGGCTTACTGTCTGTGATCGAGTCATTGAAAGAGAACAGTTTATATGTTTGTATGTTTAATTATTATGATAGTTCAACGGGTGTAAAACCAATTGTATCTAAACTTCCACATGGTATACAAGAACATTGGACTGGACAGTTCAAGCCTCAAATTACAAAACAATGCACGAGGTAGCCTTTTAACCGTTCTCGTACTTTGTGCAATTTGTTCGAACTCAGTGTAAGATGAGAAATGACCCTAGTTTAAATTATGATAGTATGGCCGCCTCAGATACTGTACGCTTTCAGGCTGCGAAGTGGACAGGTGTTAACACCAAATCAATGCGAACTGTTGTTAAATCATTTAGGAATAAGGCGTCTGACTTGGATCAGATTAATCCAGACCAGACTAGCATCATAAGATGTCCGATTCATAGAGCCATTCACTCTTTAGTTTATTGTCGTACATTCAGGTTTGTTTGTTTGTTTGTTTCATTTTACGCCTTTCCCCAACAGTATTTCAGTCATATAGGCGGGTAGTTTCCTAACCATCTTCCTGGAGAGTTACACCAGTACTAGACTACTTTCCTCCGCGCTAAACTACCAAAGCATCTCCCGGGGATCGAACCCACGCCAGAGAGGTAGCTGGATTAGAAGTCATCGACTCTAATCCCTCGAACACGGAGGCGGTCTTGAAGAGATGAGTTCTAGTGTTTTAAACGAGAAGTTTTACTGCTATTCGGGGAAATGTCATTGAATTTAGGTCTGATCGAGGTACAAACTTCATTGGAGCTACTGATGATTTAGGTATTTGCGCTATAAATGTAGAAAATACGAGTGTTCAAAAAGTGCTTGTAGAAAAACAAGTCTCTTGGATTTTCAATCCACCACATGCATCCCACATGCAGCGACTCGAGGAGCATGAGCATCATAACATCTTTTCACGGTTAGCCACCATGGGGAACCAGACGATATCATCTTATGGAGGTGATAAGATTTCGGAGATCACGGAATATATAAAAATAATGCACGATTCTATGGAATCAAGAAATTGTTTCATTAAAAAACAAGAGAAAAACTGAAAATGGCGAAACTTCATCGAAACGCATACAACTGATGGAGACAGAAAGTGGCACATCCTGTTCAGAAGATTCGGACAGTGATGACGCAATAGCCTCATTCTTAGCTGACCAGATGCACAAGGGAGCATCAACGACAGCGAATGGGCTGAGATAACGGATTTTTTTGAAGAAAATCTTGAAACGGGAGAGGAAATTCTGCCAGCTTTGGCAACATTGGCAAATTCGGTTTTAAGAGCGAAAACTAAGGATGACAAAGTCGCATGACAAAGTCGCCAGCTTGAAAATAAAGCATAAAAGACCAAATAATGTGGAAAATCTACAAGTCACAAAGGTAGATGAACAATTATGGCGACAGTTAAGACGAGAAACCAAAACATTTGATTATGCAATGCAGAAAAACCAATTTACATTATCCCATGCACTTGTTCCCACACTAAAACTAATGCAAAATCTTAAAGAGAAAGGACCTGCATCAGAGGCACGAGATCTTGCAGCCGATACATTCAAAATTTTAGCGTACGGAATTAATCAATCAAACGATGCGCGAAAGGAAAAAATCACAAAAGATGTTATGCCATCATACAAACCATTGTATAGCCAACCTTCATCAGCAACCAAACATTTTGGGGATAAACTTCAAGATGAAATAAAACATCTTAAAGAGACAAAAACTAATCTTACATCTACCAGGCAACATTTTTTATCGAAAAACATCTACAATCAACACCACCGTATACAAAGCACACCGGCCTACCCTCCACGAAACAACAAACTAGCTTGGAATACAACACAGCATCGCAGCAAAATCAACCAAAGAAGGGGAAAATGGGGAGAAAATAATAAATGTAAGTACAAATATAAATATAAGTGTCCAAAACACAACAGAAAATTTTCATGCCGGTAAGACAGCTGATAATATTAGCATATGGAAAGCCATTACAACTGACAAGTGGATTTTAAATAACATTAGAGGTTGTTCAGTTGAATTAAATGAAATTCCAAAGCAAAAAATTATTCCTAAACCTATTAATTTTTACTAAAGAGGAAAAAGGAAAGATTGAGAACGAACTTAATAGATTTTTAAAAATTGGAGTTATAGAGAAAGTGGAAGATAATTTAGATAATGAATTAACCAAAACAGCTGTCTTTGGAATTATCAACAAATTATTTCATTTTAAATCAATTATTAATTCATTGACTTGCTCTAGTTCTTTTAACAGGGTTCCCACAATGATGGCAAAACAAAATTCTCTGACCAAAAACACAAGAGGGTTCAGCAATGGACACTAAGAATTGAATTTTTGTAGGCAAATGACTAAATACAATATCAGTCATAATTATTTGAAAAGATAGCAGACAAAAATTTAAGAAAAATTTATACTTTTACCAAAACTTGAGAGACTGCCTTTAGCCTTCAATTTGTATTGTCTAAAGTAATCCAAAAATTGTCATATAAATTTCTTGACTTTTACCTAAATTCTCATTAATCCCTGACCAATTTCAAATTTCTCTGACTTGAAAAAAAATTAGTTCTCCCTGACCGTGGGAGCCCTGTATAATATAACATGCTACTAAAAATTGGTGCTAAACTTTAACATGATAAACAATATTACATATATATATTGACAGTATACATGCCTTGAGAAACTCAAAAAAGGTTCTTTTTAGGGAGTGCAGTTTAAAACAGTTTTACACAGACAGAAATTAAAATATTGAAAACAAAAAATTTAAACTAAAAATAATTTTGGCAGACAGATATTAAAATATTATGAATAACAAGAGGGCCTAAGTCGCTCACCAGAAGAGACAGCATAAGATTTACTTGAAATATATTGAAAAAAAAACAAAACAACATTCTCTCCTCTTAAGAAAAGCAGTTATTTGCAGAAAATTAAAAGAAAACTATCCAAGATGTTACAGTTAAAGTTTGTTAAAGATACATACAGCAGTCTATGACATACATTCAAAGGTTTTTCTATTTTAAAACCAAAATTTATTTTAGCAAATATGATAAAATACTATCTTAGGATGTTGTAAATTGTATCATTTGAACAAATTTGATAGGGGGTCTTGCAATGATGCCACAGGCCAAGTTTGAAGTTTTTCCAATTCGTATTGGCTCTTCAGTTTATCTAAAACAGTCTCATTGACCTCTACAGTGCAGGCGGGATTAATTAAAACTTTCCGGAGCGTAAATTGTTTTGTAGATTTTTACTGTGGGGTTCACTTAAATAATTTGGATATTTTGATTTTTTTTAGTTATACTTAACATAACAATTGTAATACTTTTTTATGTACAATATGACTTCTCATTCTTGATAATTGATGAAATAATCAATTGAAGTTAATTAATACATTTGTGGTGAATTGTAACTAAATATGACAGTTACAGTAGATATAAATGCTAAATAAAAATTGTTGACATGAATTGGAATCGCATGAAATGTGAACATTTTTCATCTTGCAAAGGAACAATCAAGATTAAAAATTGAGCCATGTATGACAGTTGAGTCTGGCTCGTGAAAATATGAGGCATATTATCATGTTTCATGAAAATATATTCCATATTTCACTCAAACGAAAAAATATCCTCTTAGCATTGCCATTTTCTGTATTTTCAAATACTAATCCCTTTCCACGGTATTTGGGTACTCATAGCATTCTCCAGTTGCATCAGAATAGGAGACATCAATACACAAGAGACTACAATCAACACCACCGTATACAAAGCACACCGCCCTACCCTCCACGAAACAACAAACTAGCTTGGAATACAACACAGCATCGCAGCAAAATCAACCAAAGAAGGGGAAAATGGGGAGAAAATAATAAATGTAAGTACAAATATAAATATAAGTGTCCAAAACACAACAGAAAATTTTCATGCCGGTAAGACAGCTGATAATATTAGCATATGGAAAGCCATTACAACTGACAAGTGGATTTGAAATAACATTAGAGGTTGTTCAGTTGAATTAAATGAAATTCCAAAGCAAAAAAATATTCCTAAACCTATTAATTTTACTAAAGAGGAAAAAGGAAAGATTGAGAACGAACTTAATAGATTTTTAAAAATTGGAGTTATAGAGAAAGTGGAAGATAATTTAGATAATGAATTCATATCAAACATTTTTATAAGACCTAAAAAAGATGATCGTGTACGAATAATTTTGAACCTAAAACAGTTTAATGAGTTATATATAGAAAAACATCACTTTAAAATGGAATCCCTCAAATCTGCAATTAACGCTATGAGAAAAGATTATTTTATGGCCTCAGTTGACCTATCAGATGCTTTCTACTCTATAAACAGGACCGGCGTTATTTCCGATTCTACTTCAATGATATAAAATATCAATTTACAGCATTAGTTATGGGGTATTCATCCAGCCCTCGAATTTTCACAAAGATACTGAAACCTGTGTTCGCTTATATTAAGTCATGTTAGTGTTTATTTCATTGATGATTCTTGGCTAGTAGGAGATTCTTATCAGTCATGTATGCGTAATGTGAACGAAACTGTGCAGTTAATGGATAAACTCGGATTAACGGTAAATCAGAAAAACTCGGTGCTAGAAACATGTAAAAAGCTCATCTTTTTAGGCAATTTCTATGCTTCCAGATACAATTAAAAACATATCATTTGTTAAATATTTCATTCATGCAAAAAAGATTTTACTTGGGCTTAGAATTGATCATAATGTGTTTGTTGTCGGTGGAAAACAAAAAGTGAAGTTGGCAATGAATGAAAAACTAGCTCTGGATGGGTTTTTAGGATGTGAGCCACAGAAATTAACATTTTATTCACGTATTATGTTAAGGAATATTCTAATTCATTCAAAAGCATATTCTCGTGTCCAGTGTCGAAATTCGTACACAATTATGTACCTTGGAAAATATAACTTTATTTGTTTTGGGCATGTGAAATGTTTTGCTATTCATAGACATGATGACTGTTTTTGTTCTGATATTTGTTGCTGCAAAAATGATGCTGTTGCTTTTGTTAATGTTCTTGATAAGATTGCAGCATCAAGTCTTCTTGACAGAAGTCATAAAGAGTTCCCAGAATCTAAACATGAAGTCGAATTATAATCATGAACTGAAAGATGCGAACAAACTTGAAGTTGTTTTGTTTGTTTGTTTCATTTTACGCCTTTTCCCCAACAGTATTTCAGTCATATAGGCTGGTGCTTTCCTTACCATCGTTCCTGGAGAGTTACATCAGTACTAGACTACCTTCCTTTGCGCTAAACTACCAAAGCATCTCCCGGGGATCGAACCCACGCCAGAGAGGTAGCTGGATTAGAAGTCATCGACTCTCTTACCCCTCGACCACGGAGTTGAAGTTGTAATTTTGCAAAGAATTGTTTATTTGTGTATTGATGTCTCCTTTTCTGATGCAACTGGAGAATACTATGTCTGTGAGTACCCAAATACCATGGAATGCGATTAGTATTAGAAAATACAGAAAATGGGATGCTAAGAGGATAACTTTTCGTTTGAGTGAAATATGGAATATATTTTCACGAAACATGATAAAATGCCTCATATTTTCACTAGCCATGCTCAACTGTCATACATGGCTAAATTTTTAATCTTGATTGTTCCTTTGCAAGATGAAAATGTTCACATTTCATGCGATTCCAATTCATGTCAACCATTTTTATTTAGCATTTATATCTACTGTAACTGTCATATTTAGTTACAATTCACCACAAATGTATTAATTAACTTCAATTGATTATTTCATCAATTATCAAGAATGCGGTCATATTGTACATAAAAAGTATAATAATTGTTATGTTAATTATAACTCAAAAAATCAAAATATCCAAATTACTCTTATTTAAGTGAACTCCACAGTAAAAATCTACAAAACAATTTACGGTCCGGAAGGTTTTAAATAATCACACCCGCACTGTAGAGGTCAATGAGACTGTTTTAGATAAACTGAAGAGCCAATACGAATGGGAAAAACTTCAAACTTGGCCTGTGGCATCATTGCAAGACCCCCTATCAAATTTGTTCAAATGATACAATTTACAACATCCTAAGATAGTCATTTAACATATTTGCTAAAATGAGTTTGATCTTAAAAAAGGGCTGTCGGTAGGACAGCAACGCTCGACTATTCTTAGTGCTTGATAGTAAAAAAAATGCTTGATACAGTTACCTCCTCCTGTTAACAGGTTGGGGTCATGATGGTGAACAAGTGTGCAAAGTTTCAAAGCCATATAATGCGTTCCAGAATAAAAAAGGAAATTCCAGATGTCCTTTTTCCGGGGGTCTACCTCTATGCACTTTTTCAGCAACAAATTTACATGCAGAAACAAGAAATAGAGTTAGGGGAATAATTCCCCTATCTTTTAAACCTCAAACGCATTGTACCTGTCTGTTATGCGGATGATATTCCTCTATCTTTTCATATGGGTTTAATTTCTAAGGATAATGTTGGAAATCGTTGTTCGGAGTTATTTGATGAACACATATACGTATACATAGAAGAATACATGTATGTTATATTTCTTATACTTTTTGAAATGGGTAAGTAATACTGTCATTTATGCAGTTCATTCTCCGAAATCAGTATGGGTGTTCGCATATGGTATAATTCTGTTCAATACATGATGCCTTTTTCATTGCATTCCTCATGCGTAAGTATGTTCTTTGCCTGTAATTGTTATTTATGTAGATGAAAAATTTTATGATATATGGTTTATCCCCGTTTTAATAAAGATGGTATGATCAATGACAAAATGGAGGGTAATAATATAAGGCAAGCATTTGTTTTATTTTTGTGACAATTCGTTACTTTATTTAACATTTTCCATCATGCATCATATTGTTACAGTGAGAATATGTAGTAAATAAAACAAATATAAGAAAAAATATATAAAAGCTATCAAAAATTGATATTAATATTATATTTTTCAGTTCGATCTGTTTATACAAAATACTTATCCATTTATCTAAAAAGTAATCATTATTAACATTAATTATCACCTTTTTTAGGAAAGAAAACTAGCGCAAATATATAAAATTTATTATAAACATGTACTTATAAATGAAATATTGAAAAATATTGATGTAATAAAATGCGTATTTTCATTTTCCGTATTTTAACTATAAAAATCTATTTTTCACAGCAGTGAAACATATTTTCCTTATTTTCACTGGTGTCTTACCGGACTACTTTCTTTTAAATTCTGCCAGTACACAAAATTTAAGGGAAAGTCTTTCAAATTTTAATGTCAAAAAGAGAAAAATGCATATAATTAACAGAAAATTCAAGTTTTTTCTATAAATACATGATTTATTTTCATCTTGTAGCATGAAAATTACATTATTTACAATATTTATTTTCATACCACTCGATGAAAATAAATCATGTATTTATAGAAAAATCTTGAATATCCTCTATTTATTTAGATAATAATTAAAATAATAATGATAACACAAATTAACAAATTATAATAATAATAATGATATTAAAATTAAAAAAAAAAATTGTCAGTTATTTTTAGTTTAATATTATACTATTTTTTTCTCATTTTACTATTATATATATATATAGTAACTATGCTTAGAAGTCTTAGATATTGTGCTTTAACAATATAACTGTTATATTTACCGGTATGTGTTTTTCCAAAATACCCATTAATTCAAGAAGGACATAGAAAAGTTGTTTGAAGTGGCAAATAGGTGAAAGATAAGCTCCTTTGCTTTCTAACGTTTAACAAAATGAACAGGCAATTTACTCGTAAAGTACATGTTTTTTAAAGCAGTTTATATAGCATTTCATGATAGGAAGATTTTTACTTTATCCTTTTTTTAATTATTCATAAATAAATAAAGGGATGAATAGATAAGTAAATATAAGTAAATACATGTATAACTATATGAAAACTAGTAAATAAATAAATAATTAAGTAAATAAATAAATCAATTTATTAATGATGAATAAATAAAATGAAGAAATAAAGATAACATAAATAAATTTAAAAAAAATCAATTAATAAATTAATTAATTAGTTAAAATAAATAAATACATAAATTATTGATGTAATACAAAGTGCTTGAAAAGTGAAAAAAACATCAAATGGTTAAAATGTAGTAAAAAATGCGGTATATCAATATTAATTGTATATGCGATGATGTGAGTTTGGTGTCATGAAAATCTTTTGTTTTAATGATGAGTAAATATCATAATTATATAAACCGGTTCAGAAAGAAGACAGAGCTCATTCAACCAACGTTTTATTTTAAAAGATTTTATGGTAATATGACACGTCTTCAACTGCTAATAATTGTGAAATAATATTCAAGATTATGCGGACATTTAAAATGTAACTGTTTGTTATCCATGTATGTTCTAAAAGTGACAATTCAATGTTCTTAAATATCTTTACTCAAAGAAATTGTAAAACTTATAAGCTTTCATTCTAGGCTAATCGTACAATCTCTAGTTGTAAAACTGACAGTCGATTTTACATTAATCATTTAAGCTAGAAGTCAATAAATACACTGCCCTGAGAAATGCTAGCACTAATAGTCCATTACGCACTACGCAGACATAATAAAATTTAAACATTAAATTGATTAATAACACAATTTGTGAGAAGTTCTACACTATCTTCAGGTATTTCATTTAAAAGAATGCGTTTTAGAAATAATATAATAAAATATATATTACTTACTTTATGATAACAATTATGTAACACAAGTTAAACTTAAATAAAAACAAACAAAAGAAACAATATGGATACATAACTGAAAATGAAACTAAACTATTAATTTTATCTAACAACAAAAGTATCTTAAAAATGTTCGGCCATTTTAAGCCATGCTGCCTTGTTATTACAACTATAGTCCTAAATATATTCAAACGTATGTTCAATGATATGTTTTATTAGATCGTTTTTCCCCATGTTGTTTGTGTGTTTTTCCTGTGTTTATTTATTTGGATTAAAAAAAACAACATTTAACTTGCAATAAAATTTATCCATAGCATAGAAAGAGCTTAAAGTTTCAATTTTCATCATAAAATCTTTTGCATTGTTATTTAAACAAACTAAAAATAAGACAAAGTTGAGGTTACTGAACATTCATCAAATGTAATGATAATAACTAATAAATTATTTATGGAGATTTCTGATCTCATGTCTAATTTCCTAACTGATATCGAAAATCAGAAACAAAAATAACAAGATTGCATTTGAGAAAAATGCTATGCCACCGCATGGTTCAAATTTCAAAGCTGTACACCAAAGGACAAGAAAGTAGGTCACATCATCAAAATCTAGGTCACCTGATATCAAAATTCAATTTTACAACTAAAACTGTGCACATGGTCAAAATGTAATTGCTGTACATCAAAGGACAAGAAAGTAGGTCACTGTCCCCTTGGGCAAGGCATAATTTTGACCCAAGGGTTTAATTCAAAAAAAATTTGATACAGGTCCACCTAACAACATTTCAAGTCAAATATCTAAGCTATAGCTTTCTCCCATTCAGAAAACATTTGTTTTATTTTCTGTTTTTACTATGTGTACATAATGAGAATCACTGCCCCCGGGCAGGGCCAATTTTGACACCAGGGGAAAATTTTGAACAACTTTGGTAGAGGACCTATAAATGATATTATATCTCAAACATCAAAGCTCTATGCCTTGTACCTTCAGACAAAACTATTTTTTTATTTTTTTCACTATATGTACATAATGAAAATCAATGACCCCCGGGGCGGAACCAATTTTGACCCCAGGGCTATAATTTAAACAATCTTGCCAGAGGTTCACTACACAATGTTTCATGCAAAATATCTTAAGTCTAGCCTTTGTAAATTTAGAGAAGATGATTTTTTAAGTTTGTACTATATACATATAAGGAAAACCTATGGCCACCAGGGGGCGGGGCTAATTTTGACACAAGAGGCAAAATTTGAATAACTTTTGTAGAGTACCTTCAGATGATATAATTTAACAAATATTAAAGCTCTAAGCCTTGTACCTTCAGACAATAAGATTTATTTATTTTTTACTATATGTATATATTGAAATCAATGACCCCAAGGGCAGGGGCAATTTTGACCCCAGGGCTATAATTTGAACAATCTTGCTAGAGGTTTACTACACAATGTTTCATGCAAAATATCTAACCTCTAGCATTTGTCAATTGCTAGAAGAATTTTTTTTGAAGTTTTTACTATATACATATAAGGAAAACCAATGACCCCCGGGGCGGGGCCGATTTTGACCCCAGGGCTATAATTTGAACAATCTGGGTAGAGGTCTACCAGACAATGCCCTACGCAAAATATATAAGCTCTAGGCCTTTACAAGGTGTTTTAAATTTTTACTATATGTACATATAGTGAAAATTAATGACCCGGGGCGGGGCCGATTTTGACCCAAGGGCTATAATTTGAACAATCTTGGTAAGGGTCTACCAGAAGATGCCTTATGCAAAATATCTAAGCTCTAGGCCTTTTGGGTTTTTACAAGAAGGTATTTTAAGTTTTTACTATATGTACATAGTGAAAATCAATGACCCTCGGGGCGGGGCCAATTTTGACCCCAGGGCTATAATTTGAACAATCTTGTTAGAGGTCTACCA
>NW_026854577.1:0-15568 GCF_026571515.1 Ruditapes philippinarum
GTTCTACTTCTGACTATGCTTTTACCACACAGACCCTGCGAACTAATCACGATTTGTTAGCTGTTAGCGGTGGGATATATGGGAGATGGCTTGCTGATAATGTGGTATTGATATCTCTTTTATTATGCAATTGTTTAGACAATATTAAGTGATATATAAATTATGTTGTGTTTTGAAAAGATATTTTGATTCTGATTGTTCATAAATAGATGTATAAAATAACTGTTTTATGATGTTATATTTGAATAGTTTATCAATTCTGTAGTAGAAAGTGTTTAACGGAGCATAAGTATTTGATTGGTAAGCAATTTAATATTTCAATTCATATTGTATTAATTACAATATATATAAAATACTCACATAATCGTGTCCTTATATAATTAAGAAAAACCTTTCTTGAAGTCATTTATTATAGCATAATAAAAGAGGAACAGATTCTTTTGCGACAAGTTCTATTTACAAGTAAACAAGTTTTATGTACAAGCCAACAAGTTAAACTAATTGTTAAAACATCTTAACCTATGAACTTATTTCAACAATAAATGTTCAAAGCATTTTGTTCTTTTGTTCATTGTAATTGATCCTTATAATTTCCAGTTAAACGTTATAGTCAATTTTAGTTTTGATCATAGCTGCCAGTTGAATTTTTCACATTTCCAAAATAGATTACAATTACATGACTAGACAGTCAGGTCAAGTAGCATGCTGTTCTAATTTTATGAGAGTTACTTAGTAGGAACAACATTTGGCTTCAATAGTGTACTCGTGTCTTGAAGCAAATTTGCTTACAGACAAACAGATCAATTGTAGTTCTTTATTTGGCTGTTATGTGCCTTTATAGATCCGTGCCTTGATTGATTGTAACATCCTTGATAAGAACAATCTCGTCATTTGTGGGTTATCTGAATGATTGTCTAGCAAGTTGATTTGGAGGTCAAGAGACTGTCGTATCTCTTTGAATATTCTAATCAGTACATCAGATACATTCAGACAGGCGATATACGCTTAGATTTCCCTTTTTATAAATGATTAACCGGTTTTACTATTTCGTAAAGAGCGGGAATTAGGACTTTTTTAAACAACAATATTGTTATAAAAATAACGCTGATATATGCTTAACATATCAGATAAAATGCTCTCTATACGCACAGAGTGATACACGAAACTTTAACAAAAAATGGGCTCTAAGTAAAGTTCATATATTTATCCATGTTTATATTAGGTAATATGAAACCATGGAATATATGGGATAATATAAAAATGGTTATTAAATACATGAAATATTAGGATTAGGAATTGTGAAACGTTGTACTTTATCTATTAATTACTATACTGCACTTTATTCCACCATTTAATAACATTATCACATAGTGTATGTACAAAAAGGGTAATTACAACTTATTCTTTTGTCAATTCTTTCAATTTTAAAATATCTCTTCTTAACAAAAAAATTGTTGAATATAAATGTAAGTTGTCAAGTTAAGGCTCATTAAATCTTTATTCAGATACAAGATTTTTTACCTGTACCTTATTTCAGAACCAACGCTGTAAGTTGAGTATTGGAAGAAACTGTTCTGTGAAACATTCATATCTTGACGAGAATAAAAGACACACCAGTAATCTGTTCCAGTAACATAGATAAAGAACGAGATATTTTAAAGTATCTGAACAACAGAGATATGCTGTCTTGCTGGGAGCTTTGCGTGTTAAGTCAACAAGATAACATTTGAATTTAATATGTTTCCTCTTATCGTAGACTTGATTTATGTTCTATGGAAGACATAAAGCAATTTTCGTTAAAGAGATAATTAAAATACAGTTCATTGATCATTGAGAAATAAGTTATAAAAAATTATGTATTTATCAGTGCATAATGTTACACAATAAATACTCCGAAAGTTCCTTTTTAAAGGGTATAAAGATATAATCGTATATGTTATAAAATATTTTTTAAGAAACAACAGTAAATCATATTCCTTTACTCATGGTATGATCGATTCTCTGAAGGAAAGATAACATGTTTCTGTTTTTAACAAACATTAAGAATTTTAATTTTAAGATCCTGTATTAGATCATTGGTTTTCAAAAGAAATTAAATGTGTTGAGGTTGGTGATATATAAATATCTACGAATAACGCCCTTATTGAATCTAGGTGTATCACACAATTGTATGTTAAAAGACAGCCAATTACGTTTTAGTATTTACTCTATTCCATTTGCAAATGATATCATTTAATTTTATATCGTCCAATATTTGCTTTGCAAATCTGTTTTGGATATGAATTAATTCACAAAAAAGTACAATACGCTTCGTGAAATGACTGATTTCAAATTATGACAACAAATATATATTCAGGACATAGAGAACAGCTTATACATGATAGTTCTATGGATATGAAGTGTTTGTAGATATCAATGTGCTTTAAATGCAAATTACAAAATGATACATACTTCAAATGCGCTTCAGTCAGACAGTTGACATAGACATCTTGGTTTGAGATATTGTTGATTTTTTTTTTGATATTTCAGGCTGTTTTATTACAACATAATTCTTTGACCATTTCAAATGAAACATAAATCAAATGCACCTGTCTTGTTTGTTCTGATGGAAATGGAAAAGCTTGTCAAAACAGGAGACTGGAAAATAAGTGGGATTACCTCAAAGTTTTCAGATAGATAATATAGTTTCATTAAAATCAGAAAATTAGAACATTGCCTGAATGATTTTTAAAGTAACACCATACGTGACAAACCTCCAGGAATTCTTGGCAAATAAAGAACTATAAAATAGAAAATACTTTATAAGATAATCTAAAATGACAACTTAGTTTGTAGTGGCAAATTAACCATATTAGTTCTAGACAATAACCATGTTCTATAATCATCCATAAAAGCATGGTAGATTACACACTGCAACACTTGACAAATAAACGAGATCTAGCAGCCGTTTTCATTCCACTATAAATATCTATTACTTTAGTAAAAGATAAATAGACAGCAATGGATGTTTTATTCATATCTATTGGAAAACACAATATGATAACGCGGAACTTCAAACGGCCTTTTGTGCAATTTATGTCAATTATTAATATCATATTTAATAATGTTTTCCTTTGTAATTCTATAAGCTCATTAATGTCTGAGCAAATCTAGATAGCATTGCTTATCGCATTGCCTGTTTGTCAGGTTGCTATCCACCAAGCTTTGTCGCTGGTTCTACTCAGGTTCTTGTTTGTGTCTGAAATAATGCACAGAGGAGCACCTTCTTTCAGCAGTTAAGCGGGACAGTCGTTGTAGGGCCTGTTATGTGTTTGATGCGACCAAACCAAATAAATAATAATAACTACGATGTAGATATATATCACGGACAAGGTCCGCTGTATTTGAGGGAATTAAGAACTTAGTATATGTAGCATCATTGTTAAAATGCAGAAGTAAATGCTTGAGACTGATTCTTCTAACTTTATTTTGAACCTAAGCAAATGTACTCTTTAATAAGTATTCTTGAACAATCGATCAGTGAATGTCGATCTTTTTATTCAAATCTTAACTGACATTGTGAGACTCAATAATCTTAGTTCAGTTAATATATAGTAAATACATCAAAGAAATTGCCGTCTCCATCTGTCATGCAATATCGATAATATTGATGTGGTAGGAGGACAGTTTGAACTATTTACTTGATTCTGATATTAACAATAGCGTGTGACAACCGAATATTTTCAATGTTTATGCGCTGGCAAACATATTAAAAGGACATTAAGGCAAAACCGTTTATAATTTTATATCATTTCTGCTTAGTCAGCATTTAGACCGTTTAATGCTTCTTTAATTTCAAATTCGTTTAATTGCAGAAAAATTGTTTTAAGTGCTGCAGACACATACATTTGGCATTCGAATAAAAGTATTGCATATGCTGTGTGCTAAATATGTTTTGAGAGAAGATTTAATCCTTTAGTGAAGTTTTTTTGATAATTTAAGACAGAAAACAATACTTCAGAAAAATTAAAATGAACAAAAGAGAACGTAGATATTTTGATTAATAAGCATCGGAAAAAATCACAGAAGTTACAATCAAAACAATTATTTCGTGCAAGTTATATGTACATAGTGTAGTACCACAAAAAAGGTCGACTAAATTCTTTTCAATGTCTATGTAAAAGATACATCAATTTGTTAATAACAAAATGCTTTTAACGAAACTTGTTTCTGAATTGCTTCTAGATAATGTTTATTTTACAAAAAATTTTAGAATGTATTAAAGTAAAACATTGTCAAGTGAGGAAAGTGATTTTCACGTTGGAAAGGGCACTGAAAATCTTCGAAAATTACCAAATGTACCCCAGAATATGTTTAAATAACCCTAGCTGCGATCAAATAGAGACGATAAGAATCCCTGAAGAAAGTCCAAAACGTCAAAATTAAAAAAGTTGCAGGCTCGGTTAGTCACACTATACAAATATGGTGATGAGTACTGCATAATCAGCCATCAGCACCTGTGCTCATTACAAGCGGGAGTAACTGGAGCGAAACACAGCTTGGTAAACAATAAGCCCTGAGGTCAAAATCAACACAACAAATCATGTTTGCTTCTTGTCAGTTTAAAATCTATTTCAGTAATAGTGATTACTATAGGAAAAGAAATTTGTCATGTTTATGAATAAAGCAATAAAGGTAGAGACGTTAAAGATAGAAGCTATTTATAAAAGCTCATAATATAATATCAAAATATTATCAAGAGTATAAACACGATTTTCTGTGTTTTTTTTATTTTTTGTACATTTTCTTTTAAATTTTATTCATTTTTTTGTGCTTTTATCACTAGTTTATTTGCAATTCCCGACATACAGGGAACTAAACAGATAAATAATAGAAAGAAACAAAAAAGTATGCAACACTCACTTTACAAAATCACATCTGTTTACCAATAAATGATAAAAATACAATAATCTATTAAACTTATGGACTTACTTTTTGTATTATTTGTTAACCATTTGTTGCATATTCCTTTAAAGAAAAGTTGCAATATCGACAAATAACAACAATGAAAATATGTTATCAAGATGCCTTTTGACAAGTTTGTTGAAGCGCACTGTTTAACAGATTGAGTTGCTCCAACATTATCCTCTCTATCTCCTGTAATTTACAAATTTATATTGGACCAAACAGTACCCCAGGATTGTTTGTCGACGTAAATAAAACTTTCTTTGCAGATATCATCGTAAATTTTATGACATTAGTCTTGCAGCAATGAAAACTCAATGGAATACTTGTCATAATTTTTCAAGGAACTAACTCATACAATAAAAATGATACATAGCTTTACCGTTTTAATTGGAACTGATAAGATAAGATGTAACGACAGAAATGAAAAAACCTTTGATTTATTTGATAAATTTACTTCAATAGTGCAAGTATAATACAAGATATAAATATTTGATGGTTATAACTGGACACATATATCATTTCAATAAAGGAAATTGCTCCACTTCATGTCCTGTGTTATTTCCAACATTTGTACAGACAGTCACAACTTTTATGATTTTCAAATAAAATTTGCAAGATAGTCCCATAACATATATTACTTTAAATGATATTCAAGCCAGGTTTATTACTTCTTACATATTTTGCACAAGTATTAGATTTGCTGTAAGAATATTTATTTGGTGTAATAACGCATGAATGAGCGATTTTCAGATATTCAATACTTATTTAAAATGGTCCTGTTAAAATATGATAACAACTTATTTGCACTTTGAAAGCATCTTTCTATTGACAGTATACCAATGACATAACAGATTGTAATCATTGATATTGTCTATATATTCTTCTTAACTGTTCTATCTTTCCGTATAAAAATGCAATGTTCGTTTAAATTTGAAGTCACAGTAAGTGAATCCTTATCAAAACACGTTTACTTTGTTTTGAAAACCATTTATATATAAACATTTAGTGTTCAGGACATTCTATAAAGGAAAGGCTTTATTTTGCATACTCAGTGAAACCATGATATAGAAACGATACTTTTTACAGTCAATCAATTGTCAATTCATATCGTGTATTTCAAAAATAAAAATGCACCTAAATTCAATTGAAAGTCCGTGTTATTGCTCAATTGTTCTGATCAATTTGAATAAAACCTTATCATGAAATGAGTGTTGGTTTATGCGTTTTGCTGCCAGATTCCTCAATGCTTTATTGTACATTGTTGTAAGTAATATAAATAAATCAAATTTTTTTTTTCTTCGCGATTCACTGTTTTTGTCTTGTCAAATTCAAACATATTAACTGATCAATGTTTTAAATGTCTGCGATTTGTAATTCTAATTTTCTTAACACAAAAAATCATTTATATGGTACGACAGACAGATCGTTTACCATGGAGGTCTACAAGAAAAAATGAGAAGGCAAAACGTTTTGATCGTGCGTTAAATGGTTCCAAGTGATTCATTAATTCATTTCACGATAAACCTTTGCTACAGACAAACAGATGAGCTCTCGTTTTTCATTTGAAAGATAAGTATATATTTCCCTAGTTTGAATGATTGTTACGAAGGTAAATAAGAACAAAAGAACAACCTAGTCATTTGTGGCGTATTTGAAAGATTTTCTGTCGTAAATGTCAGATGTTTGACTGTCTGAAAGAGGCTGTAAAATGTACAAATTATCACAGCATATTTAAACAAATCTGTTAGATTTTACTTCTCGTTTTGTTATTCTTTATAATTGATAATTATTCATGTTTGTATTTATAATGCATAATAAACGATTGAAATTCAACACGCAGCAATACACAGAAATCTTAATCTCTGCAAAATAATTAATTTATTCTGTAGATAAAGCTGTAAGTAACAATTTTATTATTGACTATATTTCAACAGAATAAGAAATCCAAGTACTATATTAATAAAGACATGTAAATGAGTAATTCTTTGAAATGATATCTATAATGTTTTAGTTTACAGATATACTATGCTCATATTTTGGTAAAATATTTTTATCTTAGAAATGCATTGATATCTATGGAAGTCTTACTGAATATGTTTTATTTGAATAAAGTAATGAATAAACTATGTATGGGAAGCTTCATTCCCTATTACGTGCCACGTAAAAAAATTGGTCTTCTCTTAAAAAAAACTGCCAGTTTTTTTAAGGACACTATATATTCATGTGGTGACCACATGTAGTGTGTAGAGTTCAAAATATATCATATCTACCTTAAATGAATTCAAACATGTTTATTATATACATACAAAGAGACTGTGTAGAAATTATTAATATTTTAAAAAATCAAATTTGAGCATAGTATATCTTTAACAATGTTATGTTTATTATATCTTCATTCAGATACAAGTTTGGAATGTTTACTTACTTAAGGAAACAACACTGTTTATCGGACTATTGGATAAAAGCCGCTGTTTTATAATACAATTCAGAGATTGATGGAAAAAACGAATATTGCTCCAGTACGAAAGATAAAGAACGAGGTAATTCAATATAATCTGATCAACATGGATATGTTGTCATGCTGAGAGATTTGTGGTTCATTCCATCAAGATAACAATTGGATTAAACTTGTGTTTGCATTATTTCTTATTATCAGATACTTGATTTGTATGAAAAGTATGACATTATGCAGTATTTAGTGAGTGCTAAAACAGCTAGATGCTTGTAGAGGTATGGTAAAGATATTGAAAAGCGATATTATTCGGTATGAAGTCAAATTATTGGTACAGATAGGCAAAATACGAGTACCTGTGAAGTAGAAATTAAAATTTTGTATTTTATTGTTAAATATTCCCCACACCTGCATTCCAAAAGCATTTACTTTGTACAGTCCTATTGTATCAATTTAATTTATGCTTGTTTTGTTCTCTTTTACACTGTAGATAATATATCCGAATGTTTGTAATGATTTTTTGAATATGCCGTTTATGTCAGCTATACGGCGCAGCTAAATTTGATCGGATGTGTGTAATTTGTGGAAGAAGTTTTGGCATCGTGAACATCCAATGCAGAAATTGAAACGGAGCGTGTTTATGATATTCTGATTTTATGTTCTGTTTAGCTTCAACCTTATTATGCACAACCTATCTACTTTTTCAAGTAAAAAAGACAAACGCATAACCAATTTCTTTGACCTACATGATAGAAAATGAACATTTTGTGTTGTATTAAAATTGTAAATATAAATATAATTATAATTTACTTATAATTGAAATATAAAGTTGAATATAAATGATTTGTATAACATAATTGATAAGGTAAAATGATTGTTTGTTTGTTTATTTGTTTTGAAAAGTGTCCTTAAGTCTTGTAAATTATGTAATTAAAAAAAAAGAAACACTTTTTTAAAGTGTATAGTTAGATATCTAGAATGAAACGGAAAGAAATTTATATTTATTATAATACTTGAAAGTTACATTAAAACACCTGTTAAACTATGAAGACAATTTATTTGGAATAACTTTACCTCATAGTTTTCAAATTAAATTCAAAATTGGCTTGTACGATTTGTTACCATACGCGATGCTTAAATTCTAATTACATAATTTATTTTTGACAGTAAACTATTGTAGATAATTTATGTCAATGCAACTCGGAGGAATAAAAAAATATACCTCATAGTCGCCAGATGATTTCGTTTATGAATATCATATTTGCGTTGTGCTTTTATATGGTTACTAACTTATAAAGAGACAGGAATTATGAGATTTCGACGACAAACAGTGTTTATCATATTCACAGTCTACTTATTCCGGATACAATATGTTACGACTTCTGCGTTATCCACAAACCCCTTGGGAACTGTGCACGTTTTGTTATCGGTGGGCAATATGGCAGATACCTGGTTGTGAGATGCCTGGTTGTGTTATTTGCTGATAATATGATATTGCTATTTCTTTTTATGATGTAGTTGTTTAAAACAATACTAAGTGATATATAAATTAGGTTGTGTTTTGAAAAGGTATAAATTTTAATAGATTTCTGATATTTATAAATAGATGTATAAAATAACCGTTTATGATTATATTTGAATAGTTTGTCAATTCTGTAGCAGAAATTGCTCAACGGAGCATAAGTATTTGCTTGGTAAGCAATTTAATGTATTAACCTATGTTGAATTAATTACAATATATATAAAGTATTCACATAATCGTGTCCTTTTATAATTAAGAAAACTTTATTAAAGTAATTTATTATAGCATAATAAAGGAGGAACAGATTCTTTTGCGACAAGTTTTGTGTACAAGTGATCATGTTTTCATGTACAAGTGAACCAGTTAAAATAACTTAACCTATGACCTTATTTCAACAATAAATGTTCAATGCATTTTGTTCTTTTGTTCATTGTAATTGATCCTTATAATTCCGGTTTAATGTTATAGTCAATTAGTTTTGATCATAGCTGCCAGTTGAATTTTCACATTTCTGTCATAGATTACAATCACATGTCTAGACAGTCAGGTCAAGTAGCATGCCGTTCTAATTCTATGAGTATTTATAAGTAGGAACAGCATTTGGTTTCAATAGTGTACTCGTGTCTTGCGGCAAATTTGCTTACAGACAAACATATTTAGTTCTTTATTCGGCAGTTATGTGTGTATATATAGCCTGCAACATTTTCAATTTTGTTGTGTTGGACTTTTTTAGGGATTCTGTATTTCTCTATTTTATTTGAATGACTGTATCAATGCTTAAGCTTTGATAAAAACAATTGTGTCATCTGTGGGTTATCTGAATAATTGTCTAGCAAGTTGATTTGGAGGTCAATAGACTGCCGTATCTTTTTCTAATCAGAGGGTCAGATACTTTCAGACAGACGAGACGATGTACGCTAATAGTTGCCTTATACAAATGATAAACAGGTTTACCCTTTTCGTAAAGGACATAGATTAGAACTTTATTTAAGAAACAGGTTTACCTTTTTCTTAAAGGACAGAGATTAGAACTTTATTCCAGAAACGGTATTGTTATAAATATATCGCGAATATGTACTGGCCATAATACATTTAAGACTCCCCATACGCACAAAGAGATAAACATTATTTAAATAGGAAAATGGGCTATAAAAAATTTCATACATTTATTCATGTTTATATTAGGTAATATGAAACCATTGTACATATGGGAATATATTTAAGATAATGGTTATACAAATAGTTACATGTCTAAAGTAACATAAAATAATAGGATTTATTGAATTGTAATACCTTGTCCTTTTTTAATAACTATACTGCACTTTATTTCACTATTTATTGACATTATCACATAGTGTACAAAAAGGGTATAATAACAATTGTTTCTTTTGTCAATACTTTAAATTTTAAAATATATAATCATAAAACATATTTATGTTGAATAAAATTGAAAGTTGTCAATTTGAGGTTTATTATATCTTTTTTCATATACAATAGTTCAAATCTTTACGGTTTATATATTTACAATCTGACGCTGTAAGTTTAAGTACTGTTAGAAACTGTTCTATGAAACATTCATATCTTGACGAGAATAACAAATACATGTACACTTAGTCTAGTAATCTGTTCCAGTAACATAGATAAAGAACGAGACATTTAAAAGTATCTGAGCAACAGAGATATTATGTCCTGCTGGGACCTTTGCGTATTAAGTCAACAAGATAACAATTGTATTAAATCTGCTTCCTCTTATCGTATACTTGATTTATGTACTAACGGAGACATGAAGCCATTTTCGTTAAAGTGATCAAACAGTTCACTGTTCGTAGAAAAAATAAGTTATAAACTATTTATGCATTTTATCGTGCATAATATTACAGAATAAATAGTTCAAAGGAACCTTTTAACGGATATAAAAATATATATCTTAATATATGAAATATTTTGAAGAAACAACATCAACAGTAAAATCAAATGCTTTCACTCATCGATTGGTCGATTCATTCACGAAAGGAAACATTTTTAGCATACACTGTTTCTGTTATTTACTATGTATCATTCATTAATATTGTATGTAAACTGTATCGAAATAAAACATTATTTTGCAATTTTAAGCATATTTTTTCTGTAAAGCAATGATTTCGTACCATGCGCAATTCGCTTTTAGGCATGTAATTTACTTACGTATTTTTTATATAAGCATTATGAAAATAGTCTTTAAAAAGATCAAAAGAATTTTTAAAGATCCTCTTGTAGATCATTGGTTTCCAAAAGAAATTAATTTGTGGTGGATGATGATGTAGAGAGGAACTGACAGATGTCACCCTTGTTGATATCAGCTGTATCAGAGGATTGTATGTCAACAGTAAATTTAGTGGCAATTTGCAAAATTTTTAAATAAATAATTTAATTTCATATTATACATCCAATATTTGTATCCTAAATCTGACAAAAGAACAATACGCTTCGTGAAATTTCTGGTAATGAAGCTGCTATTCAAATTAAGACAAAACTATAATAATATTGCAGACCAGGACATAGAGCATAGCTTAAAATATGCTAGTTGTATATAGATGCACGTGTCTGTAGATAAAAATGTGCCTAAAATGTAAATAACAAAATTATACTTACTTCAAATGCGTCTCGGTCTAACGTTTATTATTTTTTGTTGTTGATAAATGCTTGTCAATAAAGGAGTCTAGAATTTTTTCAGATATATAATAAAGTTTCGTTTAAATATGCAATGCACCAGAACATTGCCTGAATGATTTGTAAAGTAACACCATATGAAACAAACGTCCTGAAACGTTTGGCGAATAAAGAAATATTAGATAGAAAGTGAATGAAGACTTTATAAGATAATCTACAATGACAATTTATTCTGTAGATGCAGTTTAACAACATTAGTTCTAGACAAAGCATGGTAAATTACACAAAGCAGCACTTGACAAATAAACAAGATCTAGCAGTCGTTTTTTTTCCACCATAAATATCTATTACTTTAGTAAAAGACCTGTAGACAGCAATAGATGTTTTCTTCATATCTATTGGAAAACACAAATTGATAATGCGGAACTTCAAACGGTCTTTTGTGCAATATATGTCAATTATAAATATCCATTTATAAATTAGAATGTTGTCCTATGTTATTAAGTTATCTTCTCCGAGTCCATTTAGAAAGCATTGCATGTTTGCTGAATTATGCAATTTTCTTTTTTTTATCTTCAGACGATGATGACTTTGGATTTTTTTTATATATCAGGTGGCTATCTAACTAGCTTACATAACGTAACTGTTTCTATTATGTGCCTGTTCGTTCCTGAAATAATGCTTGTAGGGACACTTGGGCTCTTCCACCACCAGTAAAGATGGAAAATCACCATCGGTCACTCAGTTGGTGCGACGTTAAACCCGACCAAAAAGAATTAGTAATACTAATTACGATGATGATATTATTATTATTTTATTTTGTAATAATTACAAATCAATATTGATGAGGTTTACATACTTTATTTATGTACTATAATTTAAAATTGATTATTTTCTTGATAACTTGATTTTATATTGTGATAAGGCATGCTAGTTGTTTTTTCAATACATTTAAGATATATATCAAAGACAGAGTCCCGTGTATTTTAGGGACTTAAAGACCTTAGAATACGTAACAATTTGCAGAAATCAATGCTGGAAAAGGATTCTTCTAACTTTGTTATATGCAGGCTTTATAACCTTTGTTCCCCTTTCAAGTATCCATTTTATTTAGTTCCGGCTATTGTTTCTCGTTTACAGTACACGCATTCTTTTACTTGGGGACCATACGCCTCTTTTCAAAGAAAAATACGACCGTGTCACATAAAAGTTAAAATTCCACTATTTTCTAATTTACAAGTTGAATTCCGGTGCTATGGGCGTGGATGGTACATTTCACTTTCCAGTACCGTCCATGAACAGACTTAATCAAACCGAGCCTGCGACATCATTCAATTTTGTCATTTAGGGCGTTTGTTAGGACTTCTGGTTTTCTCTTTTTAAATTTGAACCAAAGCAAACGTACTCTTTAAGTATTCTTGAACAATATTATCTAGTATCGTTGTAAAAATATGATTGATATCTCGATCGATCCTTTATTCAAAAAATCAACTGACAATGTAAGTTTTAATAACCGCAGTTCAGTTAATATATCGTAAATACTTCAAAGAAATTGCCGTCTCCATCTGTCATGCAATATCGATATTATTGCTTTGGTATGAGGAAAGTTTGATTAATATTTACTTAATACGGATGTAAACTATATCAAGTGACAAATGAATCTTTTCATTCTTTATGCACTGGCAATTATATTAAAAAATATATTACAGCAAATCAGTTTTTAAATTTATATGATTTCTGCTTTGTCACCATTGAGACCATTGGTGATTTTTTTTATAACTTTTTACATTTGTTCAATTGCAAAAGAATTGTTTTCAGTGCAGATATATTTGGCATGGAGATAAAAGTCTCGCATAATTACGAGTAAGTAAGTATGCTAAATATGTTTTCACAAACAGCAGAGAGGATTTGATCATTGTGTGAAGTTTTACAAATCATTTTAATCACAAGCACTGGAAAAAAACTCAGAAAGGTTCAATCAACACAATTATGATATGCAAGTCTGTACATTGCTACAAAATAGTCAATGTCGAGTTTACAAAATGTAGTACCACATAAATAGTCGACATGATAAATTCGTTTTAATGTCTATGTAAAAATACATCACTTCGTTAATAACACCATGATATTAAAGCAAAATGCTTCCAGATTTATGTTTATTTTCACAAAAAGTTTTAAAATGTATTAAAAAGTAAAGTATTGTCAAGTGAACTACGAAAGTAATTTCCACATTGCAAATGACAATTAAAATCTACGAAAATTATCAAATTTACATAGAATATGTAAAAATAACCTCTTGATGTATTAGTTACACTATATGTATATGGTGTCAAATACTGCAAAATCAGTAATCAGCACATGTGCTCATTACAAGCGGGAGTAATTGGAACGAAACACAGCAAGGTAAACGATTAGCACAGAGGTCAGAATCAAAATTTTTGCTTCTTGACAGTTAAAAGTAATTTCATTATCGACGATAAAAACATAAATATTTCAAATTAACCAAAAGAATTAATAAATCATGACATAAACTGTTGATTTATTTATAATAGTCACGAGTTGAAATCGTTATCTTCAAAGTTCCAGGCTATGTTTATGCACAGAAATCTCAAATTAAATACGGACAACATGTATACCCTTGCTATGGAAAACTTATCTTTTAGAAAATTATGAAATGATACTAGCTGTTCAAATACTTAAAAAAATAAACGTAAAGAAAATTATATTCAAAGCCTTCAATGCATTGAAGAAAAGGGAAAAATAATGCTTTAACTCTCACTGGAGATTGACGTTGAAATTGACTGTTTTTAGCATTTAACAACATGAAATGGAACTTTGTCGTCTTTGGAAAATATAAAAGTTACCCGAACGACTAACATTTGGACCTTACTTATGTTGGAGTAAATTATAACCATGTTGACTGTTAAGATTAATTAAAAATTGCAAGATTATCATGGTTATAGTCATTGAAATGTTAGAGTATGAAATAAAGCATGCATAATTATTGCTAATACATATTCAATTGTGCCGTATATATATTATATATATTATAATAATTACTTTGTCCTTCAAAGTAACATCTAAGCAGCTAAGCAATTTATCATCAAATGAATTTTTTGTCCGAACTAAGTCATTATTTCTTAAACTTATCTGATTATTTGGAGAATTGTTTCATTAATGAAACAGAAACACTGATTGATAATATATGTTAGTATGTTTTAAAGTTTTGTTTTAAATTATAATTCAGCATTATCTTAAATATTTGTTTTGTAATAGATTATTTGATTTGTCATGTATGATAAGTATTGAAGATATGACAGATATTGATTAGGCCAGGTACAATGTTATTATATCATATTAACCTTAGAAAAATTTACTTTTTATTTAACCAAGTTTATATTATAAATAAATAAATGAAAAAAAAACCCACAAAAAACCAACACACAAACAAAAAAGGAAACTCCAAAAAAAAATATACATAGAACAAATAAAACCCACAACATCAACAACCACAAATAAAAAAGAAGGATATTTCATATATTTTTGAATTAAGCAATAAAGGAAAAGACGTTAAAGATCGAAGATAATTACAAAAGCGCATAATATAATATAATTTTTAACATAAACATCATTGATGCCAGCACTGTTAAGTGTTGAGAATTGAGTACCGCTCAAGCCGGTGCTAGGGGACGTGAGTGATGTTACACTTATTCATTATCCCTCATGTACAGACTCAATCAAACCGCGTCTGCAATTTCATGTTATTTTGTTGTGATTAATGCTTCTGAGGGATCACTTTGCCTCCAGGTTATTTTTACTATTTGTACTATTTGTTAACGATTTATTGCACATTCCTTTAAAGTAAAGTTGCATTATTGACAAATAACAACAATGAAAATATGTTATCAAGATTTATTTTGACATGTTTGTTGTAGCGCACTGTTGGACACATTGAAATGCTTCAATATTATCCGCTCTATCTCCCGTAATTAACAACA